>NW_018407582.1:816538-909192 GCF_002113885.1 Mizuhopecten yessoensis
AGTGATCTTGCGACGGAGCACAGGTTCGTTACAAATGTCTGAAATGTTTATGTGTGCTGTGACTCATATCAGTAGGTCTGTAACATATGTGTCAGTAGGTCTATAGAATATGTGTATTTCAGACATTTGTAACGAACCCCTGTTGATCAGTGCAGTGTAACAGACGATATTTCTGATAAATTGCATGAGCGTTAAAATGGTTTCCATTGCCGGCATTGGTGATTTCAACCGATGTGCATTTTGTACGATATTGCAGACCTTGGTCTTGCTTTCGTTGTAATAAAAGTTTTGGTTTTTTTATTTTTTATTTTGCACATTAATTTACAATGACATTGTCAAACCTCACAATGCCCAGCGATATTTCAGCAGCCGTCATGTTTATTTATATTGGATATTGTAGTTCCGGTCAGTGTTGTATTAATACGCTAAGAATTTTGTCTCGTGATGCATGGTAATTAAAGTCCCATCAACGACACAGCTTTCAAAGAGGCTATATAGTGACAATGCCATGTAAATGTAAATATATGTACGTGACTCCTTCAATATATAATTATCTTTACTGTTATGATTGCAAAATTATACGACAGAGCCAGATCAGTCTATAAATCACTCGCACAAAAAAATGAATACATCTATCAATACACTAAATACAAAAATGTAATCTCGACAATACAGATGCTATATAATTATTCATTTGGTGTTCGCGTCAATCCATTATCTGGAATATTCGGTATTGTGACGCGTAATCAATTATGACAATGTACTAAGTTATGTTCTGACCAAAGAACACTTTACACAGCACAGATCTTTCAAATCTTATCAGTCAACGACGGCATATACTTCCTGCTTGCAAAGGACAAATCAGTATTGCAAAAAAAATCTTTTGGAAACGCTAAACCTGTCAATCTGCAAAACAGTTTTATTGGACGCTGACAAGAATATAAGCTTGGCTTGTATTTGATCTCGCATCATTACATGTTGTTTTGTTAGATCGGCTTTTTAAATAATCGACCATGAAGATTACAGAATGAGTGGACAACACATCACATTATTATATAATCCATTGACGGAATTACAAAGAGAATTGATGTTTTAATCAGCAGATCAAGCTTTAAGCCTACGGGTAATATGCAATGTAAGTGTACATTGGTACTATGATATATTACTAATGGAACAAATAGATATTGACATTCAATAGCTGGTATATCTGCAGAATATTATATTAAAGATCCTATTAAAAGTGGGTAAATATAAATTAGCGGTTGTTTTAAAGCACTTATTTCATATGTTATACATAAAAAAAAAAACTTAAAATATGATAATGGCTTTCTACGGGACAATCTTACCGTGCGCTATAACGCTTAAAAATGTTATCGTGTTTGTTTATAGCTGTACCAAGGCTATTTTTATAGCTGTACCAAGGCTATTTTATAGCTGTACCAAGGCTATGTTTATACCTGTATCAAGGCTATGTTTTTAGCTGTACCAAGGCTATGTTGATAGCTGTACCAATGCTATGTTTATAGCTGTACCAAGGCTATGTTTATACCTGTACCAATGCTATGTTTAAAGCTGTACCAAGGCTATGTTTATACCTGTACCAAGGCTATGTTTATACCTGTACACAAGACTATGTTTATAGCTGTAACAAGGCTATGTTTATACCTGTACCAATGTTATGTTGATAGCTGTACCAAGGCTATTTTGATAGCTGTACCAAGGGTATGTTGATAGCTGTACCAAGGCTATGTTTATACCTGTACCATGGCTATGTTTATACCTGTACCAAGGCTATAATTATAGCTGACCAAGGCTATGTTTATACCTGTACCAAGGCTATGTTGATAGCTGTACCAAGGCTATGTTTATACCTGTACCATGGCTATGTTTATACCTGTATCAAGGCTATGTTTTTAGCTGTACCAAGGCTATGTTGATAGCTGCACCAAGGCTATGTTGATAGCTGTACCAAGTCTATGTTTATACCTGTACCAAGGCTATGTTTATAGCTGTACTAAGACTATGTTTATACCTGTACCAAGGCTATGTTTATGGCTGTACCAAGGCTATGTTTATACCTGTACCAATGTTATGTTGATAGCTGTACCAAGGCTATGTTTACAGCTGTACCAAGGCTATGTTTTATAGCTGTACCAAGGCTATGTTTATACATGTACCAAGGATATGTTTATACCTGTATCAAGGCTATGTTTATAGCTGTACCAAGGCTGTGTTTATAGCTGTACCAAGGCTATGTTTATACCTATACCATGGCTATGTTTATACCTGTACCAAGGCTATGTTGATAGCTGTACCAATGATATGCTAACAGCTGTACCAAGGCTATGTTTATACCTGTACCAAAGCTATGTTTATAGCTGTACTAAGGCTATGTTCATACCTGTACCAAGGTTATGTTTATACCTGTACCAAGGCTATTTTAATAGCTGTACCAAGGCTATGTTTATACATGTACCAAGGCTATGTTTATACCTGTATCAAGGCTATGTTTATAGCTGTACCAAGGCTGTGTTTATAGCTGTACCAAAGCTATGTTTATACCTGTACCAAGGCTATGGTGATAGCTGTACCAAGGCTATGTTTACAGCTGTACCAAGGCTATGTTTATAGCTGTACTAAGACTATGTTTATACCTGTACCAAGGCTATGTTTATCCCTGTACCAAGGCTATGTTTATACCTGTACCAATGCTATGTTTAAAGCTGTACCAAGGCTATGTTTATACCTGTACCAAAGCTATGTTTATAGCTGTACTAAGGCTATGTTTATACCTGTACCAAGGTTATGTTTATACCTGTACCAAAGCTATGTGTATAGCTGTACCAAGGCTATGTTTATAGCTGTACCAAGGCTATGTTTATAGCTGTACCAAGGCTATGTTTATACCTGTACCAAGGCTATGATTATACCTGTACCAAGTCTATGTTTACAGCTGTACCAAGGCTATGTTTATACTTGTACCAAGGCTATGTTTATAGCTGTACCAAGGCTATGTTTATACCTGTACCAAGGCTATGATTATACCTGTACCAAGGCTATGATTATACCTGTACCAAGGCTACGATTATACCTGTACCAAGTCTATGTTTGCAGCTGTACCAAGGCTATGATTATACCTGTACCAAGTCTATGTTTATACCTGTACATGTACCAAGGCTATGTTCATAGCTGTACCAAGGCTATGTTAACAGCTGTACCAAGGCTATGTTTACAGCTGTACCAAGGCTGTTTATACCTGTACCAAGGCTATGATTATAGCTGACAAAGGCTATGTTAACAGCTGTACCAAGGCTATGTTTATACCTGTACCAAGGCTATGATTATAGCTGTCCAAGGCTCTGTTTATACCTGTACCAATGCTATGTTGATAGCTGAACCAAGGCTATGGTGATAGCTGTACCAAGGCTATGTTTATACCTGTACCAATGCTATGTTGATAGCTGTACCAAGGCTATGGTGATAGCTGTACCAAGGCTATGTTTACAGCTGTACCAAGGCTATGTTTATACCTGTACCAATGCTATGTTTAAAGCTGTACCAAGGCTATGTTTATACCTGTACCAAAGCTATGTTTATACCTGTACCAAGGCTATGTTTATACCTGTACCAATGCTATGTTTATAGCTGTATCAAGGCTATGTTTATAGCTGTACCAAGGCTATGTTTACAGCTGTACCAAGGCTATGTTTATAGCTGTACCAAGGCTATGTTTATAGCTGTACCAATGCTATGTTTATAGCTGTACCAATGCTTTGTTTATAGCTGTACCAAGGCTATGTTTATAACTGTACCAAGGCTATGTTTATAGCTGTACCAAGGCTATGTTTATACCTGTACCAAGGCTATGTTGATAGCTGTACCAATGCTATGTTTATACCTGTATCAAGGCTGTGTTGATAGCTGTCCCAAGGCTATGTTTATACCTGTACTAAGGCTATGTTTATAGCTGTACCAAGGCTATGTTTATAGCTGTACCAAGGCTATGTTTATACCTGTACCAAGGCTATGTTTATACCTGTACCAATGCTATGTGTATAGCTGTACCAAGGCTATGTTTACAGCTGTACCAAGGCTATGTTTATAGCTGTACCAAGGCTATGTTTATAGCTGTACCAAGGCTATGCTTATAGCTGTACCAAGGCTATGTTTATAGCTGTACCAAGGCTATGTTTATTTAAACAATAACTGGTTGTCTGGATGTAATTATTGTTGATATAATTACAAGTGGCGTCTGGCAAATCCCATAAAACTTGCTAGGGTTGATAACTGATTTAAGACTCTCATAGCTAAATCAGCCAATCAGCAGGTGTTTCATTCGATTGTAATCCCTACCTAAAATTTGTTCCGGTTAAATACAGTTCCTCTGAGTAATTCAAATAGGTAATTGATGACATATTTTACATTGAATGAAATCTACAGATATTGAACTTAAGAAAATGTATAGTTTTAGTAGTTTTAAAAATGAAATGGCGGATTATTATGGTGTCAAATGTCAGGGGGTGTTCCCGTTCCACTTCACCGGGTTGGCTTGTAAACTTCCGGTTGTCAAAAGCAGAAGTCTGTAGCGCTCTAATATGCCACTAAACCCACCAAAGTTGTCAGCTATTGTTGAACTTCAAATGTTAAAGCTATTAGCTGAAAAACTTAGTTATAACATATAGGAAATGAGTTGTGTGAGTCTTTTATAAAAATGCATAAAAACTCAGTGGTGAAATCAAAATTAGAAAATGAAAATAATTCTGTTTTTGGACTTATGAAAATTTTATAAATAATAACTATGCTTTAGCGAACTGAACATAAAAACAATTCTTAATGTTGTAATCAAATATCTAATTGGAAAAAAGAATATGTTAATTGAACTAAGGCTGATTGGATTAGTATTAAAATCATAACAAATTAAATATCCGCCAAAACCGTAAACTTTAATTCGCCATTATCAGATGAGTTAAGAGCTTGTTTGCTTATTAGAATATAGGATCAGCTCAAATAGAAACCCTTCATTGATAACGAAGGTTTCAACATGATGTGCTCGTATCACTGATTACATAGTACCGTAGACGGTATCGGTCGTTGATTGGTCATAATGGGGTACACATGACGGTCAGTGCTACGCCAACAATGTGACTGACCCATGGGCGTATGTTGTAGACTGAATCAATACAAAGCTACTTTGATACCAATGAGAATCTGCGATAATTAATCAGTGAAGCATTTTGAAGCTTTGTTAGTTTTGATGAGGCTGATGTAGGATAAAACAGGATCGATGTCCTTCAATGCTAAACACACCTTGAAGTCTAATAGCTGCACTTGTTCCGGTCCACCTTTACTTAAATATCCTTTCTAAAGAATCTTGTTTTTTAAAAGTCCAACAGGGAACTGAATGTAGCATAAAAGCAAATTATTATTTTCAGTCTTTTCTATGTAATACTTTTTCTATTAAATATGAAAAATGTAGTTCATTCTAGTTACTTAACAACTGGAGATGACACAATACAAATAGTTATCTCCGCCTCCATCTGCTTCATACCTTGTTCACTTAATAAAAACTGGGAAATGCCCGTATCCAGCTAGTCTAGTGCATTTATATACATATTCCTGATAAATGGTACAATTATCTCTTCATCTTTCTGTAAACGTATGACAGTTGCTACAATGTATGATGAAATCCTGAAGATTGACATGTTTCCAGTTGAGGAAAGTCATTATGTTTGACGTAGACAGAATATTACAGACGAGTATGGCAGGAATTCCAGTGGAGCCCAAATCCTTCAAAGAACAGATGAATGTTACAGTACTGAAACTCATCAACGAACAGATAAAAAGGACAAGAGTTTTCGTATTATATTTGTATGAGATAAACGTAAATGTTGCGAAGAAAGAATTGTTCAAACTGACTAACCATTCTTAATACACCAACGGAAATGAATGATGGTTGTTTAGGCGCGAACTGACAGACGACTGGTGATGGTATCTCGTTACTAACGCAACAATAACGAGCAACAACGACAAAACTGGTCAAAGCATGGTTTTCTTTTATACTGTAACTCGGTTTCAAACTGTTCATATCAACCTCTTAAAATAAAGTAAAATTTTAATATCTTCTACAAATAAGCACTGCCTTGATTTTAAAATTTGCAAGATAACAAATACAGCTAAACTTGTTATAACATTTGTAGTTAAATTTGAAAATTTCATAAAATCTGCTAATGCCTTAACTCGCCGCCTAACAAATAATAACACGAGTAGCGGTTTGGGTAATGGATCCTCGAGACGACCTCTCGGCAAGATGTTAATTGGTCGTATGTGTCCCGTCGTGCGCTGTTGTAAAGTCGTGGTACGACAATTGCAGTTCTTCAATTCAGTTTATAGGAGACATCATTTATATGTATGAAATCTGTATTCATAAGGGGAAGGGATTAATCTATTCTCGGTACCAAGTAAAAAAAATAAAACTCGCCACAAATCAATTATATTCGTATTAATAATGGCTCCAAATCGCGGACATACAATGTATAATGATTTCAAATAGATCTTCCAAAACTGTGAAAATTGATATAGGTATTCATAATGATTGCAACAATCTATTCCCAGATTCTTGCTTTGTTACTAACTGTTTTGAACAACATTTTGAAACTTTTTATCGAGAACTGATGTGAAACAATTATCTTACTTTGTTTTTTTATACAAAATATTCAAATGGTATTTGTCTATTGTGTTTCTTTTCTTTTTAACCTGCAATGGAAACTGGTTTCAAAGTGTTGATAACATATATATTTTTATCCAATTTATTCCAGTTTATAAGTGCACTTGTTATATTATATCGTATTTTACAAATTTATAGCATTATAAGAAATTTGTATTTATAAGAAAAAGCCGACATAGATGAACTGTCCTTTTCCCCATGAATCAATAACATGCTAGTGTTGTATTGGTCAAGACAAATCAAATCTTCTGTTCTAAAATTATCTACAGCATAAATGTTTTGTCAGACAATGGATTCTTGTCCTTTTTCTCTGCGACGAAAATGACACAGATCATTAGGCATAAAATATGAAAAGGCAAAGCCTTAAAAGAGCGTAGCTTTTGTTGGTCTCTTATATTTACTTATTCAGAATACTACTTTCAGAATGAGATTTTCAAATAAAATAAACTTTATTTAAAGTCGGCAGGTCGAGGAATAACAATAAAACACAAGCTCTAATGAGATTAAGACCGACATAGGCCCATTTTTATTTAAGTCCGTTCAGATGGCCGATCGAGCCCCGCCATGACATTCGGAACACCTCGCCCCGATTACAGTTACTTCCAACGTAAATTACCGAATCGGGCGAGAAGTTCCGAGTGCCGCCATGAGTCAAGTTCGGACAGGCATTACGGTAAGTTCGGCCCCCAATTGGAATCAGGTTAATTATGACGTCATAAAGCATGCAACGTCAGATTTTACCGCCAATTTTACGACTTTTTTATGTGTTACATAGGCCGAACTTGCCACGGTATCATTGCCCGAACCTGTCCGGGCCCAAATTGATATTTCAATAAATTCTTATCTATGGCAATTAGTGCTTGGTTTTGCTTTTATGTATATCATTTGAAGCTGTCAGTGTGCTACACGTTTGACCGTAAAAAGTTGCGATTCCGTTTACAGAAAATTCGCATAACTTGAAGCGAGGTCATGATTTTCTTCCTACCCTCTCAAAAGTTATTTTCTCCTGTTTAGTAATTTTACATAAGAGCTTTCTGCGTCATTTATTTTTCGTATGAATGCCCAGCCAACTTAACTGCTAAGATCCTTAAAGTTGTAAATATTAGCTCGAAAATAAAAAATTATCAGGGTTGGCCGAACTTGCCCCGGTCTCCCGTATGTAGAATTTTTGTTTAGTTTAAACATATTTTATTGCCAAGCAAATGGATTGGGCACAAGTTATTAAATGATGAATACATGTGGATATGGGGGGGGGGGGGGGGGGGCGACGCTGTTTCGTTGGGTTTTTTTCTCTCTTTTCTTTTCTCCTCATTTTAATCATTTATTTTCATTTTCCTCGATAATCTTATGCATAAAACATATTTACAAACAATAAATAGTTACAACATGCGTTATTTACAATACTAGTAAATTTCACGGCATATTTATAGTGTTTTCGAGTGCTGTAGCAGGTGGTGTTGCGTCCTTGTCTGAACTAAAAATAATAGTTAACACGTAGACAATTCACAATGATACATTAGCTGACGATATAACAAAAGAGTAAAGTAAGTTATTCTATTTGGACGATTACTATTCTTACAGGGTAGCGTGTAATACTGAATACTGGCCGCTTGCACGTCGTTGTCTATGCATTCTTTGGCGATGTTGTTTCCTTATGCGCTCCTTGTCGTTTGATATGTTTTGTCGTTCCTTCCTGTACGTGTCTGCTTGCCGTTGTATTAATCGCTGTTGGCGGAGGAAGTGGGATAGACTGTAGAAAAGTGTGTCGTCTGAGCTTGTCAGAATTGTACGGAAAGCTTAAGATGACGTAACGGTCGTCGAACGTGACGTCAGTATCATCGATCGATATCCGCTCTTAACTCAGGCTTCTATGTAAAATCAAAAGAATATTGGAAAACAGAGGGGTCAATTTCAGTTTTGAGGGGTCAATGGCCCCTCCAGGATTATCCCTGGGAAGCATAAACGAAAATAGCTATTTTTTTTCCACAAGTTTAGATATTTCTATCAGCACATTGCATGTATAAGTATTCATCTATTTTGTAAGACATCTATCATGTCTTGTAAAGGGTTGTTTCAAGAAGTCCATACTGCAAGCTGTTAGACAACCCTGTCAATTGCCGGTAAAAACTTGTAGCTGAAGTTACTTAACAGTTTCTAGCTATTCTTCTTCTTCTTCTTCTTTTGTTAACTGCGACAGATCTCATATATATGATTGCAGTTGCCGCACATATATTTTAGGCTATTCTATAGCTTTAAAACAGTTTCAAGAAATAGTTAGAATTGTCATGAAATACGTTTTAAAGTAAAGAAAATACCTGATAATCGTTGGTAATCGTAAACTGAACCGTCCTTCAAAGCCTGGTGTCGTGTCAACAATCCGTTAGTGTGACGTCATAACCGAGTATAAGAGTTACTTTCCTTCTACCGTAAATGATTTTGGTTTATTTTTTTCATACAATAAAAACATTACAGAGAAAAAAAAACATTAGACAGAGTTAACGTTCCTTACAAGTTAAGTATTTTATCTTATGAAATGAATTAAATGATTTATTTATCGACATTTCAACGTAAAAATAGACATTTTTCATCATGAAATGTTTTGAATACTTAGATAGAAATAAAAACATGATATTAAGTGATATTTGTCCACTTTTGTCATCCTTTGTTTATTTTTACCTCGTCGTCCATTGTTATAGTGTCTAAATCACTGTGAGCGACTCAGTACANAATCAAACAAACAAACAAACAAAAGCTTAACTATTTCTTGAATCGTAACTGTTTTAAAGCTATACAATAGCTTAAAATATAAGTGCGGCAACTGCACTCATATATATGAGATCTGCCGCAGTAAATGGAAGAAGAAGAAGAAGAAGAAGAAGAAGAAGAAGAAGAAGAAGAAGAAGAATAGCTAGAAATTGTTAAGTAACTTCAGCTACAAGTTTTTACCGCCAATTGACAGGTTGTCTAACAGCCTGGAAGGAACTATCATCGGCTATGACCAGTGCATTTACAGTATGGAATCCTTGAAACAACATGATAGATGTCTTACAAAATAGATGAATACTTAATCGTGGAAAAAAATAGCTATTTTCGTTTATGCTTCCCAGGGATAATCCTCGAGGGGCCATTGATCCCTCAAAACTAAAATTGACCCCTCTGTCTTTCAATATTCTTTTGATTTTACATAGAAGCCTGAGTTAAGAGCGGATATCGATCGATGATACTGACGTCACGTTCGACGACTGTTACCTCATCTAAAGCTTTCCGTACGATTCTGACAAGTTCAGACGACACACTGTTCTTCAGTCTACAGCTTAACGCAACAAATATAGATAGACACAAGTTCGTTTGTTCAAAGATATGTTTATATCCCGATATAAGAAAATATAATGTAGTAAAGCAGAGTATATGGTTGACCAAACAGGCAATACTCACATAATCCTCAATTTCATTCATATGTTTTTAATATGTCTCGAGCAAAACTTGTTATGACACTGTGTAAAAATAAGAGCTGTCGGTCCAACCCAGATGCATGCACAGCGGAATCATCATTTCTTATTTTGATGTGGTTTATAGTAATTGAACATTGATATCGCCAACGAAACTTGTAATTCCCAATAGATAAATGCTTCCGCTATACGATCCAACTAAAAAAACTGATATAAATGCATTGCACATCACCGCAATAGTTCTTAATTCTAACGTACCCAAAATCTCACTTCAAAATGTCTGCCATCACTGTTTACAACATCGCGCATGCGCAGAGAAGCAGCAAAAGTGTATTGCTTTTAGTCCAGAGGCCACCAAAGGGAAATCAGTAAATCGTTCTGTTTGTTACAGAGAAAGTTTAAAAAAATAGTCAAAAACGAAACAAACACTTAATACACAAAAGTGTTTTTAATGTTGTTTATACATGTAAGTATTCAAGCATTTTTTTTCAGCTGAAATAAAAAATAAATGTTAATAATAATATTTATTTTGGGACGAAAATTATTCTTTTATATTAATTATATTGACGGAATTAGATTAATTGCTCTTAATTACCATTTTAATGTGATAAACAACATCAGGAACAGGTATTGATTTACTTCTCCATATTTACAGAAAATGAAAATTAATTAATACTCTCAATGGCATATCTGATATCTTTAACATATAATCCACTATTATACAAAACCAATCATATATTATATACAAGGAAAATCGAAAGAAGTGTAAAAATGCACAAAAAAACAATTGTATCAACAAAGATGAATTCCTTCGGACGTTATAAATAAAGTCATGTATTATAGATAATAAAAAAAATCCATCAGCAGTTGGTCACATATATATTGAAATTTGTTTGTGAATAACTGTTATTCTGTAATTTAAAACTTCTATAAAAAATACTAGGTCGTGAATAGTAATTACTTGATTAGTGCTAAAGTTTATTTATATTGGAATGGAAAAACACACAAAAATACAAATAAACCTTGGCAAATAATTGAGTTTATTTTAAAAAAAATGTGTTTATTTTTACCAAACTCATTACTGTCTGAAATTTAGTTTTGGTAAAAATAAAGTACACTGTGACAGTTTAGTTCTGAAGCTGTTCCAGGAGAAAGAAAAAAATACATTTACCAAATAATAAATAATATTAAAAACACTTTTGTGTATTTAGTGTTTGTTTCGTTTTTGACTATTTTTTAAACTTTCTCTGTAACAAACAGAACGATTTACTGATTTCCCTTTGGTGTCCTCTGGACTAAAAGCAATACACTTTTGCTTCTTCTCTGCGCATTCGCGATGTTGTAAACAGTGATGGCAGACATTTTGAAGTGAGATTTTGGGTACGTTAGAATTAAGAACTATTGCGGTGATGTGCAATGCATTTATATCAGTTTTTTTAGTTGGATCGTATAGCGGAAGCATTTATCTATTGGGAATTACAAGTTTCGTTGGCGATATCAATGTTCAATTACTATAAACCACGTGAGTACTTTGATCACTCACCGTCTTCCATTTCATACATCTTTATATAGAAGCTGTGCAGGAACTCTATCGTTAAAAAGCTCTGATTTAGATAGAGTTCCTACAGGATTATTTACATTACAGCTGTATTAAATGCCCCTATGTCAACAAAATGAAAGTAGAAGATACTTGTTTACTCTTTACCGTTAGACTTTAACGAGAGTACACGACATGTACAGGGAGCAATCAATCATGTAATCTCAATGTTGTTTTTATTTTAGAAAAATCACAGAAGTTTGGTGTTACATATGCATGTATGCACAATATTACTCAGTCAGTACAGTACTGACAGTACTCTTGATAAAGAAATATACACAGACGGTAGGGTTGTTATCTAAAATATTATGTTATGTTACTGATATAATGGTTGCAAGTGACATAAAAAAAATCCATAAAAGATTTGTAACAATCCAAAGAAGAAACTATTTATTTGTCATGATACTGTTCATGATATCTCTAATTTTGTTATGTTTATAAAGCACCTCCCTTTTCATTATGATTTTACAAGTCATATATACTTCTGGTTTGTTTCAGCATTTTATGAGTGAGTTGGGACCATCATAAGAATACACCGATCCTTTGCCAGCTAAAGGAGGAGAAATAAAAAGTGCCGCCTTCATTGGAGACTCAGGCATTCTGTTGGGTGAGTTAATTTGACCAAAAAAACTGCTAAGGAATCTGCTCTTATAATGAACATTTCAATTTTGACCATAATAGTATTTTATGTATCAGTACATTTGTAATTATGATCAGTTTTTCAGTGCTATAGATTTTCCAAGTAGAAAGTATTGTCCTGACAGGAAATATGCTGCAGTGAATCAGATAAGCTATAATCAATTAACTTCTTTTTACCTTGGTGTTTAAACATTTTGATAAACAAATTGTTATTCCCAAAATGTCAAGTTTGCATACATACAAATTGAAATAGACATTCTAAAGCGAGTTTTTTTATATAAATTAATCCAGGGCATTAGTTATACTGCAAGTGATTGATTTTATTGAAAGATGTATCCCTTTCTAGTTTCTAACCAATGAGTCTTTGGTGGTTTTTTCAACCCATTCTCCATGTCTTAATGTTGTGATACATCAAAAGAGGAATACATTGAGATCATATTGTAAATAATTATGGTTACACCTAAATTGTTAAGTCTTGAAAACCCATAATAAAATAATTTCTTCATTTCTTTATTGTCAAGACACAGCACTGAACTGAGCAACGATATGGAGGATCCCCAGCCCACTTTAGTCCCAGTTAACACTCCAGACAGTACTTGCCATGTAGCAGCACCACAGCAAGAACATGATCTTGTACAAACTGATGTCCAAGGTATAGATATGCTTTAGTATAAAGCTGAGATAAATTTTGAAAATGGAAAGATATCAAAATATCCATATCTATAAAACCAGAAACTGAACTATGCACTATACATCAAACTCATTTGGCATGTAATCTCCATATGTATATATTCCTAGAACACTTATGGTATTGTTGTGTACAATTTCAATTGTATTGGTTTTCATTAAATATTTAATACCAGTTTTAACTGGAACAAAATACAGTGAAGCCTGTCTCGTCTGACCCCTGTTTATTCAGACACTTTACACATAATGCTGTAAACCCATGTGTTATGAAAATAATAGTATATGACCTGTGTATTTACTCTATTGACAGACTATTTTTCTGTAATCTTACCAGTATGTTATGCCCCAGTGAATGTCAGGTTAGAAAGGTTTCACTGTATACATGTATAACTATTATCAATTAATACAATTTTTAGAGACTAGGAATTGCAAACCAATATATTTTAAAGGCTTCAAGTTCTAATGTGAAATTGTGGCAATATCAAAGTATGTGTGTAAATTATTATTGGGTTTGCTCAGTTGGTGGATTTAGGTAAAGCTATAGGGTATACCTTATCTTTTGAGGTATGGTAAAGCATGATGCTTGACAAAATGACAGCTGAAGTAATATTTTGGTCATAAATGGAATACCAGGATAAATTCTCTCAACAAACAGTTCTTTTGTTGTGAACACAAGGTCACACAATGGAGCACATGTGACTAGCAGTTAAGCAGTTGTCCCTGTATTTGAACATAGTAGTTGTGTTTTCTGTTCATTTTTACAACATTGTTTTCATAACTAGGTAGAAAATTCTGGATCACATTGCAAGCTTCACTAATACTCATCTGCCTTGCTACAAAGGGACATTTTATTTCCACAATACCAGTCTCCCCTTTGTCACATACTTTACCATCAGGTGTGGCGGCTAGATGGGAAAATTCATTGTTTATCACTAACCCACAATCATGGACATGTATGTTTTAGACAGACTTTTGATTGACATATTTTTCTCTGGCAATTTTCCCCCTACTAATACCATAATCTGTTGCTACAGAAGAAAATGTCTTTATTGTAAACAAATCTCTTAGCATAGCATCAGTAGGACCTTTCTTTCTGTTTACAACTTTGAACATCTGAGATGCTGTAAGTCTTTTCTCTCTGAGTCTGTTCCATAGGGTGTTGGTACTTTGGGACCGTGTTGCCTTTTCCAACATTGCAACCTTTGACATTTCCACCAAGTCTTGGTATCAAGGTGGCAACCTAACTTTTACTGGTTGGATATAAATCATTTCTCAGCAAGACATGACATTGCCATTGTTAAAAGCAATGTCATTCTTCTGAGACTGAAAATAAAATAAAATCACCTGAATTTGATTTATTTATAGAACTTTTTTTCAGGAACATCTTTGGAACTGCTATCAGCAGCAGCTGAAATCAAGAGGCCACAGCAACAAGTTCATCAGTCTGAAGCCTTAAACAATGAATACAGAGTGTGGTATGAACAACATGAAGCTACATTGGGAAATCCTGTAAGTGATGACAAACCCAAACCACTGACTGTTCAGGGGATTTTAAAGGAGGAATCACAGATTCAAGGATTATTTGAATATTATACAGGATTCACATTCTCAACATTCCAGGCCCTACTTGACTTTCTCACTATTCAGATGTAAAACTCGTGAGTCTCCCTCCTAAATGGGGAGAATTGCTAAGTATTGAGCCGCTATATAAAAAAACGTCTGAACAAGGAAACCAACGTACATCACTGCATGATATTTTAAACAACCGTCTAATTAACAAACAAACAAAAAAAACGGAACTCGACAGACCCAAACTGGATAATTACCCAGCTGAACAGTATGCGTCCTTAACCCCCTCTTTGTTAAGCCTACTGTACATGTAATGTTAACAAGTGTGGCTTCTCCCCCTTTCTGATGCTTCGGTAGCATCTCCCTCCGCTTGGACATCATTTTGTGTTAAATTTAGGTTGTGGACATAGCCCTCTCTAAAATAAATAGTTCCCCTGGATAAACATTTTTCAGAAATGTTTGCATCTTGAATGTATCCCATACAAAAATCATCGGGAATGTCCCCGAGTCCTGCAACAGTCGCTGCCGCCATCGCCATGGGCAAACGTTTACTATGGCTTGTTTACATTTGTTGTCGGAGTATGTAGTCACGTGACTTTGGTTGCTACGTGGGGGCGGGACGTGGAAGGATGAATTACAGAAGACGTTTATGTTACGGACACGAAGGTTTCGGAAAGGTGACGTCATACCATACTGATTTGTAACATGGATGTACAACTCAACGCTCACTTTAATACGTCTTAGATGTAGACCAAAGATAACCCTAACATTACAAAATTGAACTGTCATCTTCAATGATATCACTGTCCCACAAGTTTCATTTAACTTATCGTTTACTCAAAACTGCATGAATCGTCGTAAAACAACCTTCTACCGTCTTTCATACTTTGTTATTATCTACCACTGGTAAATATTTGTTTCTCTCTCCAGGGCAGTGACACTTTACAACCAGTTTAAAAAAACTATATATAACAAGCAATAATTTAAATAAAACTATCCCTAGTGGCCTTTGAGAACTAGCTTTGAGACTTCATAAATCATTGGTTTTTGTGGCACAAATTCGACTCTTTATGCCTGTTCGTAAAGATAGTAATGACAGTATCTTTCTGAATGCCGATCAATGATAAGGACATGGATCTTGCCATCTTTTATCGTATTTCGATACCTCACACGTTTCATTGCTGGCAATGCTTCCTGCTCAACAGTCGTATTGAGACACTGTATACTTCAGAAATGGAATAAATGGAATGTGGATGTAAAGAACTCACAAGACCAATCAGGAGCATCGTCTCGTCAACATATTTTACTTTCCATTTTGTACACCGCTTCATGTAATATATTATAACAAACTGAAGGAACGTATTCGCTCTCTTACTATGAGAGCTTTCTAGTCTAAAAAAAAGACAAAGGGCAAAACAAATATATTTTGATATTTTTTTTATCGTTAAGTTTCCCTTTCTTGATAATAACATCCCTCATGCCCTAGCGGCGTTACACATATCGCAGTTGAGTTGGAATACATAACGTACTGCGAATATCATGATTTCACAGAAATATTTCGATTGCTGAAACACAAACGTATAACACGAGGTTTCTTTAGAAGCACGTTGATGAAGACTATGGGAAGTTTTATACCTGCCTTCATTGTCTTATTTCATAACCTTGTGTGATATTAAGGTTGATGCTTTGAGATCATACGTGCATTAACGGTACTTGTAATTGACGTGTCATCTTTGTAAAATCTTTTTGCGTAGCTAAGGTCATAAACCAAAATATGCATGTCCGTACTTTAAGTAATTATATGTGTATATTCAAATTATCAATTTCAAAATATTACTTTTCAAATCTACGGGATGCTACGGTTGTACAAAATAGTCTGTTAGAGAAAGAATCATACTTAACAAGTCATTGCTTCCAATTTATCCTGGTAACAAAATCAAACGCATGCCGAATTTTCCAAACCTGTGCATCTTAACCAGTCGAATATGGATAAAACTTATGATGAGAATGAAAAAAAACCCATCAAAATATCGCTTATTGTCATTATTTCAACATTTTGCTGCTTTTGACAATACCTTATACAGAGGTGTTCTATGTTGATTTTAAGACAAAAATCAATTGCAGAAAAGTAGTCATTACATTTGCAATATGAACTTTCGTTCCCATTATTCTTCCGCAGAATTAATTGCAAAAATAATTTGTGATAGGAATCGTGGAATAACTTTTCATTCAAACCTTAAATCAAATCAATATCTGTCGATGCTATCCTAGAATATTACGAGCGTATTGTGGGCTGTCGATCAATTTGCTGTTAATTGATATTTTAATATCAAAGTGACAGACGAAACGACAAAAGGTGCTGTAAAACATTCGATGATAATATTTCAAATTTATTTTCTTGTAAAATTCTTGATTTGAACGCTAGAGTTCTTGTTTGATGCATAAACAAACCAATCTCGTGATGATTTAAATTCTCAACATGTCTTCAAATTGAAACATTTTTGTTTACCGTATCAATATTCATAAAAAAAAATCACACTTTGATTTGTTACTCCTTAATAATGGTATGGTTATCTGTGTTTCAACGTCTTCAGTTTGCAAGAAGCTGATGTGTATTCAAATTTCAATATTCCAGTTTTGATGAGCTCTCATCTTCTCCCCGACGTCTTTTTTCATTGTGGGAATACTGCAAATGTCTGTAGTTGTGAATAGACCCAATTGTCACAATATTCGGGGAGTTTTTCCATTGAAAAATGAATTCTGCGTAACTAAAGAGAAAAAAATACATTTTCTAGTATATCATTGCAGTCTGTATTGCACGCTACCACTAACTGTTAACATTGTAATTAGAAATCAAGTACACAATTACAAAAGAACAAATTCAAAACTAGAAACGATTTCAGTAATATTAACCTTTTTAATGTAAGAGCCAGTTTTAGATTAATACTTAATATTTAATATTTTCCATACACTATATCTCCAGCAATATAATCTGTCGGTTCGGGTTTTTTTATTTAGAAAAACAGGAGTATCTTTGAATACCATTTTCATCATGAGAGACTTCATCATTACTGACCACAATAAAACTGTATGAACATTACCAGTAGAAATGCATTTCATTTGAGTATGAAAGCAAAACCTCTCGTGGCGTATCACTTGGTTTACTTATGACGTCGTGGATAAACCTTGTTCAATGAGAGTCTTGTCGCTTCGCTTCCATTAACAACGAGAATGTCCCTACGTCAAACACTTCAATGACTACGGTTAATTAATAGCGCCAATTTGATTAAAAAAAGGACTGTTCCGCCAATGTCGTTCACAGGACAACGTGTAAACAAAACGCAGTAAATAAAAAAATGATTAAAGAACAAATAAATCAAATTAAACATTTGTTCTATAGTAAAAATGTAATTAGTTTAACGCCGTGGTTTTTTTTTAATTTCATGCCGGTATGAACGCAAATCGATTACATCCATATTAAACATGAAGCCCTAGCGGACTTCATGCAATATGGATGTAACCAATTTGCGTTCATATCTGCATGAAAATTTAAAAAACGCCGTTCAATCGCATGATGGAAAAATCAAATTGTGCAACTATAGCAAATGGCACACGGTCCATTACTTACATGCAACTGCGATACAAAATACTAACGAGGCTGGCTACATTACTCGGGTCTTGTTAAGACATCGGAACGAAGCCTCAAAGAAGAGCTACACAACAATGTTCAAACGAACACTACAGATCAATCAGCAAAACTTTATAAGCTGTTGCTAGCGTTAGTGACAGCTCATGTGTTGGACTAGAATTTTCCTTGTGGCGTCTACTCTGTCCCTTTTTATAGACTTTTACGTCTTGAACTACAAACGGGTTAAATGACAAATTGAACACATTTCGAATCACACATGCATGCACAACATGCCAAAAATAAAGACAAACAACCAACTTCCATTTGAAGTCGTTTCAACCTTTCAAGCCACATCTGGTATCCTAATAAAATCAACGATCCATAACTGTAACTTCATATTGAACAAGTTGAAGGATCCCAAATGAAAACGTAAAAATAACTCGCGAGCAAACTGTTCCGTTATCAGAATCGGCGCATTGTTTTTTCGTTTTTATATTATTGACAAAATATAAATCAAATATATTTTTTGTAAATGTCACACCGACAATTGACAGAGAAGTAAATTTAAAAGTTGTTCAGTTAGGATAAAAAGGGGCTTTTATAAGAAAATATAATTTTAAGGGTTCTTTATCCTTTAACAACACTTGGTTGTGTCGAAAGAATAACATTGCTTGAATTTCTCAGTGCCCTCAATCTGACGACATATTCGTTTTATGAGGTAGTAGTAGTAGTACTTTAAGAAACAGACTTAACTTACTCAAACACAGGCCCGTGACAGACAGGAATTCATCCGAGAAAAGACCTCGGGAAAGACAGCCTACACGCGCTATGCCATCATGACGTTTGTCGCCAGGCAAGTTCGCCTATCGTGGAATAGAAGCATCTGAACACGTGTAGAATACATATACACTTTGATATTTATTTCGGGTAAGGGATAGAAAGAACCTAACATGGGTACGGTCTGTGTACAAAGAAATCTCCACCCTCGGGTTAAAGTTTTGCTGCCAGTATGAGGCCTTCCTCGCCTTGACATTTCCCTATCCGAGGACCACATTCGGGTAAAATTATTTTACGTTGCGTGCTTTCCTTGACAAAAATGTAAATTTGATTCACCTTCTACATGGTGCAGTGAAATTTCACAACATTAGGTAATATTCTGACCCTATTAACAAACAAATGGACAATGGACCATTAATATTGACTGACAAACACCAATCTGAAAAATGCACAACACAATTGTTTTAATGTACAAATAGCGTCTATCCGCAACAGTGTCAAATGTTCCCCAAACTTTCCACAAATGATGCATCGCAAAAGATGACATTCACATCGGCCTCGGAGAATTGAAGCTATGGGCGGTGATAAGTTATCCTGAACCTTTAAAACCGATCGGTTGCCCACTTAAACAAAAAACATAGCATGGACAAGCCTAACACAATCAATCTTATGTGATTAGGACACTTAAGAGTTGATATTCGACCCTTAAAATGCAGATTCATGTTAGTTAAAATCTACCGAATTGATCAATGGTTATAGCACGAATATGTATATGTCAGGCCAAATTTGACGACAAAAAAATATCAGAATTCAAATCTCACTGTTAATATTCATTTTATTTTCTATTATGTTCCAGCAAGTTGTATTTACAATGACCGTCTCGCGAAAATGTGGGCTTTGTTTCTAAGACCCACAGAGGCTTGTGTAAGTATCCCTTTCAGCTTTCAAAATGATATCCATAAAGACGAAGGCTACAGCAATAAGTTTATCAGCAAAGCAGATGGCACGGCCACCATTTTTGCTGTACGAAAAAACAATTTGACAAAAACGTAAAAAAAAAGATTAAAAAAAATGATAAGGTCAAACTTGTATGTGGTTCCTGTTGGGCCCGGTAGCAAGTCCATGTCTAATTACGGAAACAAAGTCCGACGCCGGACTATATGACAAAAAGCTACACGGTAAGAGGCCATATTCGTGTCTTGATTTCCCAAGTCCGATGGTTAACCAGACATGTTTAGTCGTTGTCACCGCACAGTTCAGCGATAATTCGAAAATAAACGTCCTCTTGAAATCGACATGTAATCTCAGGCTCAATCTGGTCCAACGGTGCGTTTATATCTATATCTGAAGCCTAGCATATCGCCAAGCGCTTGTAAGAGACGTAAACCTATCACAAGTAAGTATGATTTATTAGCAAATATCAGAATGACTGAGGAACATATGTAACAGAGAAGGTTTGTTTTGTACACACTTAAATACGTGTATCATATGTGGCGGTTTCTTTTTATTGTAACAATAATTTGTAGATTTAAAGATATGCCAATCTAACAATGCAAGGGAAAACAGACATTACATTCTGTAAAGACATCAGGCAACATGACCACTTGGTGTATTTATATAACGGGATAAATATGAAGGTGAGCGTTCCAGTTCACGTGTATATTCATTTTGATATCTCCAGTTATATATAGTTTGTGGCATTTCCCTTTAAAAATGAGCGTATAGTGACCATATAGAGACATGCTGATGCAGAATAATTGTAGGCCTAAGAATGTAATTCGAAACCTGGACAATTGCACATTTGTGCATCCGTGTGCTACATTTACCTTATGTCCTGGCGAATGAAAAAAGGTTATGTGTTGATCTGTAATAAAAAGGTATTAGGTTGAGTAACAATGACATAAAGATCCTTGTCCCACTGTGCTCTGGATTTTCGTACACACAGTAACCTCTCCTTATTTTATTTTTTTATTTGATATAATCTTTATAGCATAACTATCTGAAGTTCATGGTTCGAATCCCGGTTTCATCCCGCTGAATGATTCTTTTTGTTTTTTTGTTGTTGTTGGTATTTTGTTATATCGTCCCTATTATTTTGCTTAAAAGTCCCACAGGGTATAGCATATTTTTCAGAATTGATTTTCGAAACTATTGTCATGTCCACAAACTTGGTTTCCAAGTGCATTTAGATCTTGGCATTGGCACTGGGTTCCTTTAGGACAGGTGGTAATTATTATCACATGGATATCCCGTTTCTAACACAATTAAGTGCAATGTGTAAGTTGACATAAACCTTTAAGGAAGGGTCCTCCAACAATGTTTATACATGTATGTGAACATCTGTTTTCCTTTAAATCATTAAAAGAATCCTCAGGGAGAAAATATAACAAACATAAAATTACCTGTACCTGTGTTTTCTTTCGATCTATGTATAAAGACTTTTTATTGGCGAACAAAGAAGATATATTCATTTTTATGCTTAGTTTTATGACTTCTTGTATAGAACTGCTACGGGACTTGTGTACAATTAAGATAACTTGATTCCAATCAATATAAAGGTTATTCTTGAATACGTTATTTAAGACCACACAAAAACAGTAATCTAAGATTTATATTTTAGAATGTATAACGGCGTCTAGGATGTAGTGCGCCATACGTTTCAGGATCAAAAGAGAGCGTAAGTGCTTTATGCTATTCTGTATTTTTGGAGTATAGATTTAGAATCAAGTTTCTTTCTCTTTGTTTCTTACATCATAATCATCCGCGCGGAATATCTTGATTGTTTTACAGATTTCTCCATGTACAATGTATACCATTGCCTACTTCGGAAATGTATGACTAATAACAAAAAATAGCACAAATGCTCATCAGAAACTTGAATAGCCTGATCTTATAGAAGTTAAATCGATTATACATAACATGTAAAAGAAGTTTCTTTTTTAATTCATTCAAAAATCTGTTTTTTATTTCGTTTTTTATCTCTCTCTCTCCTGTTCACTTCATCAAGCACTATTTCATGAAAAGTGTCCTCTTGTGCCTCTTACAGCTACTTCGCCATGTTAACGAAAGAAAATGTCTGATAAAGTATGTTTCGTTGTGAGAAAGTTACCACTCTCTAAGGAGTACAGACACATCGCAAAGCTAAGGAATTGGAATATTACGTGCACTCAGAGCCAAACACGCCATTGAAGGGTGTCTCGTCGGCCTACTGTACTGGCTAAGATCAGGAGTCACGCGATTCTCAAAGCGGAACATAAATCTTGAAACATAAAATTCCAACACAACCTTGCGATACAGCAGTCTCGAATTTTTTACTTTACTTTTTAATTGTCACGTGACCTTTGTGGTCTTCCTCGTCCAAAAGTGATGAGGAAAAAAATCCTAAATTATGCAGTGCAAACACGTTAGCTTTTTGCTAATCCTTTTAGTTTGTTAGATGATATTTCAATCCATTATCATTACAACGAGACAAGCATTTATTTTTACTGTAAATATTTTAATTTTCGCGGACACCTATTTTTAGAACAACCCTACAAACATTACTTTTTTCTATAAATCTTTTATTTTCGCGATAACTTATTTTCAGTACAACAGTATATAATTTTCGCTGATACCTATTTTTAGAACAACGACATACATATTTCAATTGACTGTGTTTTATTTATTTAAGCGAATACCAATTTCCGTTACGATTTACATATTGTTCAACATGTTGCGTTATGCGGACACTTTTTTTGACAAAACAACGTAGACATTTCTCTTAACTGTAAGTCTACTAATTTCCTTAAATGCTTATTTTGAAATTGGGTTCAAATGTGTCGCTGATCTTTGAAAATGAGATCGACTCTGTTTCCGATTTAACGCAAACACATATTTCATGAAAAATAAGATAAAAATGAAACATCAAACCTTATCAATTTCATAAAAAAGATAAAACCCTCACGATATATCAATATGCGTAATGCACGTATGCGGTCTGATACGTCAACTGCAACAGCCATGGTCATATGAGTACGTCAAACTGTGAATTTATTTTCTGATGCACAATATCCGCAGTAAAACGAGTTTGTAAAAAGGCAAACAAAATTCATTTTTTAATTTTTATAGATATATTATAGTTGAAAATATAAATGATTATTAGAAAAGTTCTGAAAAAAATAACCTTTATTTTTACATATTGTACAATTCGCTTCACTCAGTCAACATCGGCTATCTTAGATTTCAAAACAGCAACGCCTATTTAAGGATTGACCTTTTTTGACCATTTTGACGGCGTTTACGGTTAAACGAGCACAATAGAATATGTTCGTTGCCAACTGCATTCATAATACCGTATACGCCGTCAAAATGAAGGTAAATCCTTATATTTACTTTAAAAATAAAGAAAGGCTACATTACGCAGAAAAAAGTCGGAGCGGGTTTCCACGATGGTCACTACGGTAGGCATGGTTGCTAGAAACAATACAGTTCCAGTGAATCTAAATCGATATATAAGAAAATTAAAAAATATGCAGTGCACGACACTATTTGTTTCCTTTCATGGTTTTTAAATTTGAAATTAAACAATGTGAGAAGTTCTTCGAACGTTTTAATTCATTTAAAACGGTCGTCATGTACGCGCATTAACAAACTGCTCATGGAGTGACGCGGTCGAATGTTTCAGAACAAAGCCGCCGTTGTTGACGTGAATGCCCAAAGAAATTTGAATGTGCATCCATTGAATAAGACGTTTGTCAGCATTGTTTTGTTGTGTGAACCAAGCATTGGTTGTCATTGGACTGTTATCTTGCTGAAGCGCGACCGGCGCCATATTTGAAACAAACATCGATTCGCCGAGCCTTATTTCACTGCGTATACGCTAATTTATACGCAGTTTTCTAAGCTGAAGAATGGAGACATGTAAATATAACCCTTTAACCAATCTTGCAAAAGCTAAATACTGAAATTCTTCACCTATGAATTACGCTTAAGAAGTTGTTTGAAAGTTTTTTTACCTTTACATATGTCAATTTAGATCAGAGTCGTTTATGTTTTTATACTTAATAGCCACTTATACCAGTATGTAACAGACGAAATATCGTATCTGTAGGTTCCTCATACTCAGGAAGCTATTAATTTGTTTGTAAATATTTGACCCCTCAGACCTCGAAAGTAATTCAAGTTTTTGTGTTTTAATCTTAATAGTAATTTGCCTCCAACATGATACGTCTATTTATCTTGAGTCTTTGAAGATTTGTTTCACGTCTTTGACATAAATCTCTGTGGTCTTGATAGTGGGAAAAGGATAAGTACACACTGTACATGATATGTTTTAAGTTCAGATGCTACTGGCCAAATAGGTGTATGCTTCATGGAATTTAAGACGATTGCTATCCAAAATCAAAGTATTTGGAATACTGATTGATTGACTGATTGATTGATTGATTGATTGTTTAAGCATTGAACTGTTTTTTGTATGGTATTTATGATCTATTTGAATGACACAGCTTTGCAAGCAAACAACATAATGCGCGCTAGATCATACATACCATACAAAAACAGTTCAATACTTATATTTACGTTTTCTTTTCCTCTTATGTTGTTTTTTAACTTATAATTTGAATTTAGAATTAAAAATGCCCGCCTTATCGACAGTCCACACAATTTCGTCCAATAATTTGAACAGCGTATTGTCGCGTGCTGATTGGCAAACAAAGTAGTGCTTTGCAATTTTAACAAACACTTCAATTTTATTCATTAATTCAGTATCAATACAATTGCGTATGATATGTCTATAGGGTGATTTAAGTTTATCAATAGAAATCTGAACTGAAAGTTAGATTTTAAATTGTTCCGATTTTTCCCCGGAACAAATTTCGCGCATGGATAAAAACAGTGAACACAGTTATTTTTGGAAGTTAATTCGAACTTTTCTCTTTTTGTGAAGAATCCAGACGTGAATTTATTTGTTGATTGTATGGGAATCTGACTACAGTCGGTAGATTATAACAGCCTCGTTATTTGACATGTCGTGATCAGAAACTGGGGAAACCGTGGCTGCGAGACGCATGAAACTGATATCGTTTGAAGTGAGTGATCTTGCGGCGGAGCACAGGGGTTCGTTACAAATGTCTGAAATGTTTATGTATGCTTTGACTCATATCAGTAGGTCTGTAACATATGTGTCAGTAGGTCTATAGAATATGTGTATTTCAGACATTTGTAACGAACTCCTGTTGATCAGTACAGTGTAACAGACGATTTTTCTGATAAATTGCATGAGCGTTAAAATGGTTTCCATTGCCAGCATTGGTGATTTCAATAGATGTGAATTTTGTACGATATTGCAGACCTTGGTCTTGTTTTGTTGTAATAAAAGTATTTTTTATTTACTTTTTTCTTTTGCACATAAATTTACAATGACATTGTCAAGTCTCACAATGCGCAGCGATAATTCAGCAGCCGTCATGTTTATTTACATTGGATATTTTAGTTCGGGTCAGTGTTGTATTAATACGCAAAACATTGTTTCTCGTGCTGCATGGTAATTAAAGTCCCATCAATGACACAGCTTTCAAAGAGGCTATATAGTGACAATGCCATGCAAATGTAAATATATATGGTTTAACGTCATATCTTTAGGAATACTGATATTGTGACATACAAATGTATCAATATTTTGGAGTTATGAACTATATCGAAACCCTTTATTAGCACATGTATGACATATATGTAATAGGTCATTTAATGTTTTATTTTGTTTTGCAGGTCTGCCAGGATTTTTACCCGAAAAAGTTACATTTAAAAAAAACGAACGCATAAACGACCAGGCCCCAGACGTTGAACCCTGGACTTGAGGCCTAGACTGCTCAAAGTTTGGATTATTTTAACCAGTGGTTAGTGAACAGTTCAAACTGTTGATAATAAGAGAGAGAGAAAAAGGTTTCCAAAGCAAAATAAATCCTCAAAACACATCAAACTGAATTGTCCAACTTAATCTGTAGAAGTGAAGTGATACCAGATATTCTAGATTTGGTTGTATTCCGATTTTATAATTTTTCTAACCACTTGTTAACCTTTACGAACGTTCGAGTAATTTGGGCCAGATTGTTAAACTTTCTCTCTGACCGTCTTAGTAGTATGTACCTGGTCAACGGGAGTGTCTTGCCAAAATGTGCTACGGTTATATCCAAAACGAAAATAAGGAGAGGTTACTGTTTACACAAACCAAATCACTGCAGTGGGACATGGATCCCTAACTTAGTAAACTAATATGTTGAAAACGAAATTTTATTACACTTTATTCATTCTAAAGCCTAAAATTAATATACATGTATCCACCACAATAACAATCTCACATTATTCCATTTGTCCGTAAAACGTGATCTTATATGTAGTTGTGCGATAGCTATTATCGCCCATGCCCACAATTTCAGAAACAGTTAAAAAAATAAATTGTTATTTTTGTTGACATGTGTTACCAAAGCAGTGACACCCACCTGGTTTAGCAATTGAATTTTCCAAAACGTTATTTAATCGCACGAGACATGCCTGAAATGAATGATTTTTTACTTCCATGATTTTTATGAGACTCCATTCTATTCTCTTGGCGGTGAAGTAAAATGAGACAAAAATGAAAGAAATCTGAAAATATCGTTCATTTCAACAACATCAATAGCAACAGAGCAAACAAACCGTGCAATTGGACTCGCGAGTAGCGTTCCATATGTGGGCTAAACTGCTAACGCTTCACCATAAAGCCGCTTGGATATTTCCCTCCTCACATATTTGAGTTGGGATAGTGTTCAATTTTAGAGTAGACATATTTATGTTAGTCAAAAAAGCACGCGAACAACGTTCTACTTCAACGTAATTTCCACGAAGACTTATAGATTGTGTGTAAAAGTGCGCAACAAGAAGATTTTTATTTAAATAAGAGGATTTGATATATGACCATTTGCATGTCTTGTTTAACTGAACTATTTCCCATGTTTGGGTATTGCTGTGTGGTTTCCCTCTCATCCCAAATTATTCAATTATTTATTTAGACGTGCTTTTCCTAGGACGAATATCGACGGCTAGAAAGTTCCCAAGGGTGAAAATTACAAAAATTGCAAGGCTTGTATTGCGAGGAACATCATAGACAGAAAATATGTAGATCCCAAATGAATTAATATTTATACGACTAATGAAATTCACTTTCTTCGCAAAAAATGATAGACAATTAATTTTAAAAACCATCATATACACGAAACAGAAACGAAATTTGATTTATTTACAAGCTCTCAAAGAAAACGTAAAAGTACTTTTACATGTAGATGCGAAATGGGTGATCTGTTCCGCATGCAGGTGATCTATGTATTTAGTAGCCGATTTGCATGTCTTAACAAAAAATTAAAAATAAATGCAAGTTAGTTATGCCAACAAATGGGCTTATTGACATCTTTGACGTATTTTTCTGTACTGTTAATATTTCCTGGAAGTGCTTACACAGTGGAAACATAAATGTAAAACAATGCGTCTCCTTTTGTCAATTAATCCATTTTCGTATATATATATATACGTTCGTTTAACTGGGTGTTTCGCTCCAATCGATTTAATATAACCAAACAGCTTAGAGAATTAATCAGTAACCTTGGAATGTCAATCCTGGACCTAACAAGCAATAATGGTTGAAGGACTAATATTACCTTTCATTCAGAAACAATTAAAGACAAGTGCTGATGGAGAATTCTGTTAATTACACTTACATCTACTCATATAGAAAGACCAACATACTTGGAAACATTGGTAATATGACCTCTGGGTGAATTCTGTAATTGATCCGACCATACCGAGATGGTTGATATCTTTCATTTATTATCCCCCGCTTTCACCGAAACGGGGGATATTAATTTTGGTGTGTCCGTCTGTCTGTCGGTCGGTCACGCTTCGTTTCCTTGCAATAACTACAACAAATGTTAACCGATTTCTTCAAACTTGGTCATAGGGTTCAATGCCTTAAGGGCTCGGCACGTTCGATGACCACTTTCAGCGGACCCCATAATGAAAAATGTCATTATTTGCCGTTTCTGTTCATTAACTCTCGCACCTCAAACTTAGTAACATGGTTCAATGCATTAAGGTCTCGGCCAAGTTTGACAATCATTTAAATCGGACTCCACTTGGCAGAGTAATGGCCCCTTGATTAACGAAAAACGTTACTATTTGCAGTTTCTGCTTTATAACTCTAGCAAATATTAGCCAAATTCCTTCAAACTTGATAACACTGTTTGTGTTCCTCTGTCTTTCTACCCATTTCGGGCACTCTTTGGTTTTCGAGTGATAAATGCTGTAGATATTGTTTAGATGTTTCAACCAAATTTCGTATGCACATCTGACTCTTGCTTAGTTTGCCAACCGATGTGATTTGTGCATATTTACGGATAATCAATGAGGAATAGGGTTTTTTTTCTCTTCAAGTTTCAAGCTTTACATTATGTCTCAACAGCACGATACTCACATGTTTAAACCTTACCTCAATTTTGTTAACCTACAATATGTCCTGCAAGCGGGGGAGTTTGCTTGTTGCCCTTGTTGTGTAGGGAAAAACTTTTTTTGTTTCCCCGAAATTATATTTGACGAAGGGAATCAAAGAAAAGTGGTTCCCCTTCCCCAATGGCAAAAAGTATTTTATTATATCGTGATAAAACAATAAAACAAAGTAAATATGCTTATGTTAACGTATCTTTTTTGTGTTCTTCAGCCACACGGAATAGGCCGACACCATCTTTTTTTCCCGTCATAAGATCAATGTCATCCAATTAAACATGCTGTTACATCTATATAGACTAAGTATACTAGTAAAAGGTAATAAGGAACAGTTTTCACCGACTTCTTATCTTATGTTTGTGATACAGAGAGAAACGGAATACAGTGTATTTTGGACATGGTGGCCACGAAATTGTATTTCTGTTGTTCCCATAGTGTGATCAAAAGTTACCTCGTATTCAGTTGGACAGCGGTAATGTCAATGCCCATGACTACGATCATGTCACGTTTGAGGAGTGAACATAGACATTACACTTGTATAACTGTATCCTGGGCGTGACAAATTTCCTACATAATCCACAGGGTCATTACATCAATATGGCGCGGAAAGGCCGAGAAGTCTTATGTCACGTTCCTTTCGTTGTCTACGTTTCTGATTACTAAGTAAATGGTTGGGTGATAAATTTCGTCTTAAATGCAGACAGTCATAGACAAAATAGACTGGCCAGTGATGTTGATGCAAACATTGGTTTTCTCAACCCCCTCACAACCTTATGGATAGATGTATTGCGATTGTTACTTGTCTTGTAAAACATTTCTGGTGAATACTGAGTATTTAAACGATCATTATCCAGTTAGAAAGTGCACAGTTAGTATAAATATAAACTTTAATTTATAATCATTATAAAACAAGTTATATTACTCCTGTTGGCCCAGATGTTAGTTCGCGGAGAGTCTTGGTGTGGGAGGAAATCGGAGTACCCGGAGCAAACCCACGTGGTCAGGCAGGTGACCTCATACCTTTTCACGTCCGGTCGGGGAATCGAACTCCGGTCGCTTTGGTGAAAGGCAAGTGCGTTATCCACTACACCTTCCGATCACCCGCAGAGTGAGTTCCTATTCGATATTAGTCGTATACTGATCCCACAATAGAAATGTAATCTTACGGATACGAAGAGTGTCAACACTTCAAAATAGCCATTTCAATAATGACATTTGTGATATGAAGGTCAATGGTTTTTGTTATGCTCATTAATGTGTGTCTTGTGGTTTTGTTGTCACTTCCGGAGCTCTCAAAATGATGACGTGACATTTTTTGGATTTGTTTTAGATTTACAGGGCTGGTGCCGTCGATAAAGCAGAAGAATTCTTCTTCTTCCCGTAGTCTTGGGTAGTCAGTGTTGGCGATTTGTCGGAGGTGCATACCACTGACTATGCCACGCATGATGGTCTGCTCGCCCCTCAACCAGCTAAGCTGGAATCGAGGGAACTTGCAGCCTGGCCTGGTAAATCGGTGGACCAGGTGGTGTTCGGCCCCAAAAGATGGACAGACTGCGTCTCTTTATCGAAATTCTGTCTTATATTGACTACCTGACGGTTTGTCTATATAGGGTATCCGACTTGATTGAGGGTATGATTACCGAGACAGAGCAGGCTTACATCCAGGAAAGAGTGACCTCTGCCCTGAACGGGGCATTGAGAGCGCTGGCAGCTTCAGGTGGCATTGCTTGACAATGTCTTGTCGGCTAAGCGGTTTTCAGTTTTGAAAAACCGCCCAGTCGATGAGCCTTACCGCTCCCGTTTGTGGACTGCCCCCTTCGCAGGGTCCACTCTTTTTGGAGAAACCCTTCCCTCTATTCAGAAGGATTTGAAGGAGGACTCGGTCGCCTCTGAAGAGGATTAAGGCTGAGAGGGCCACTCCTCGCAGGGGTCAGCGCCTCCTAAGAAGAAGGCTAAACCTTCAGCTTCGCAGTCTTATGCGCAGCCCAAGTATAAGTATCCCTTCAAGGGCAACGAATGGAAGTGTAAGAAGGGTAAGAACCCCTCTGGGGGTAAGAAGAAGGGTTCCTGACTCTCTTCTGCCCTCCCTGGTCGTGTCAGACGACGGGTTGGGCCGGAGGGTCTGCAGCCCTCTCAGCTCAAGCTTATGTCCTTGATAAGGCTTTGGGTCAGCAAACAGTTCTCTTACCTGGCAAGGTCTCGATCTGCTTCGACCAGATCTTCCTGTGGGGGTCGACTTTCCGCTTTCCTTCCAGAGTGGAAGGTAATTACGGAAGACTCATGGGCATTGTCTGTGGTCAAGGAGGGGTCAGGCATTCCGCTAGTGCAAGATTCACCCTTAGCGTCAGAGCCAATCTATTTTCCTCCACCGGGGAATCCGGGAAAGGCTCTGGCGCCACAGGAGGAAGTATGGACCAAGCTTACCAAGGGCGCGGTCGAGGAGGTTCCTATGTCGGTATGCACTCCCGGGTTCTACTCCAGAATGTTTCTGGTTCGGAAGAAGTCCTGGACGTGGCGTCCTATCATAGATCTAAGTGCCTTCAACAGGCACGTAGATTCTCCTCGCTTCAAGATGGATACTCATCGGGGTAATATCGCCTCCGTGAGAGAGGGAATGTGGGCGATTTCAGTAGATCTAAAGGACGCCTACTTGCACATCCCCATCAAGAAGTCGGCACAGAAGTACCTCCGTTTTACGTGCAACGGAAAGGTCTTACAGTTCCGGGCCATGCCGTTCGGGCTCATGACTGCACCTCATGCTCCATCTAGTGAGACAGTCTCTGGTGCAGGACACCCGGTTGGTTCTGAAAGTCTTACTCAGAGGCGGCTTCATTTCTTCCAGAGAAGAGTCAGAGGTTTCCCAATCTCAGGATTTTGTTTTCCTGGGGAATCGTTTCAATACGGTTCAGGGCATCGCCCTTCCACCCTTTTGCTCTGACCTTCATCGACCGGTCTCAAGTCCAGGTACGTTGGTTTCTCAGTTTTCTGGGTTATCTCAACGCCCTGGCAGTTGTGGTCCCCTTAGGGAGACTACACATCAGGCCTCTCCAGATGTTTCTCCTTGCCAACTGGTTCCCATCTTCAAGGGATTGGGAAGCCTGGCTTCCTCTGAACCAGTCGGCCAAGGAGTTCGCACGCTGGTGGACCCATCTATGTTCTCCGAACAGCTATCGGAACATATCAATGTGCTTGAGATGAGGGCTGTTCTGTTGGCTCTGCAGTCTTTTCGGGAGATCCTGATTTCCATGGTGGTTTGTGTGACTATGTGACTCGCGTATCTGGAAAGACATGGGGGAACCAGGTCTCACACCCTGTGTGCCCTCGCTATCCGCAGGAAATGCAGTTGACAATTTGTGTCAAGCATCTTCCAGGCAGGTTGAATGTTCTGGCGGATACTCATTCAGGCGCCGCCAGACGGTTTTGACAGAGTGGCAACTGAATCCCTCGATTTTCGAGGGAATTTGTCAGGTGTGTAACAGGCCCCCACATAGACCTGTTCGCCACTTCATTAACCAATCAGTGGCCATAATTTTTCTCTCCCGTTCCAAATCCGAGGGCTTGGGCCGTTGACGCTCTGTCCCTTCAACCTGGTGGGCAGGCTGCTGCATTGTTCTCTTCTCCTGATCCGCCAGCCTCGGTCTAGGACGATGCACTCTCGTCCGGAGATCCTCCACCTTCACGCGTGGAGCTATCTCAGGAGGCCTCGCTCAGGCGGGCTTTTCTATGGACGTGTTAGATCGCATCGCTCGATCAATTACGTCTTCCTCATCTGCTGTCTACCAGTCACGATGGAGGATTTACTGTGATTGGTGTGGCGGCAGGAAGGTTGATCCTATCAAGGCTACTGTCCAGGTGATTGCGGACTTCCTTTTTTGGCTGTATAGGGACCGCAATCTTGCCCCTAGCACTATTGCTGGTTATCGCACGGTCATTGCAATTGATCTCTCTATTCGTGGTAGGCCGGAGGCTCGTCCTCCTCTCTTTCTGCCTTGATTATGGGGGTTGGGTCCGGCAGTTGGCTCCGCAGTGGAATTTGCCACTGGTGCTCGAATCGCTGATGCGGGCACCTTATGAGCCTTTACCTTCTGCCTACTTGAAGTTTGTTACCTACAAGGCGGTATTCCTTATTGCCCTTATTGTCCTCGATATCGTCTATTCTTGCCCATTAAGCAGGGTCAGCAGGATATCTTGTCTCAGTCAGTGTCTAGATGGATCTGTCTGGTCATCAAGTACGGTTACGACCACTTAGAAGATCAGGTTTTCATTTCAAAATATTCAAACAATAACATAATTATAATTTAGACATTAACATATAAGCACTGGCTTGGAACATTAAATAGTACTTAATACTTAATAGTCTCTATCTATCTCTGAACTAAGTTAAAAAAAAAAATTTAAAAAATGCTAAGATAAAACAAATATATTTGGGGTTTTTGGTTATTTTTTCTTCACATAGTAACCAGTATGTATAAAATATATCTCAAAATGGAAAGCCATGTTTGTATACTCATTTGTAAATAATTAAATTTTATAAATTTTACAACATATGTTAATATCAAAAAACTGGAACCTTCATTCAATACAGTAGATATTAAATATTATTAGTTGAATAATTTGTAACACCAACAAGTCCTCCATCACCACTCCTACTCCAGAAAACAATGATAACTGGGCAGCACTAAAATCTAAAATGTCCATACACACCACCACTGTGTACTTACCCAGTCATTGACAATCCAGAGCAGGAGCCGTGTTGAAGGAGTATTCATGTAGACATACGCATTGGGACTATAATAAACAGTTATTTCAAATATATTCAAATATTCAATATATTTCTGAACACATACGCAAAAAGCAGAATCAAGATCATGACTAAGGTGGTTACTTCCCCTAGTTAGTATATTAATATTATTTACTAAATGTTCAATCAGGTTTAAGGCGAGATTTAAATGTAGATTTAGTTGAATGATACTAAGCTGCAAATGAGAAGATCAGGTTCGGGCGTTTTATAAGGTGAGAGCTCATGAGATCAGGGCCCTTGCTGCGTCATGGGGCCTCCTCAATGGGTCCACCTTTCAGGAAGACATGTCCGCGGCTTTCTGGCGCGGACAGACTACCTTCACGGATTTTTATCTCCGGTCCTTGGCTTGTCCTTGGATTGTATTCACTTGAACCGGTGGTGGTTGCACAGTTTGTGGCTGTTCCTCCACAGTAATTCAGTAATTTTTATATAGTTTGCTTTTTTAATTACTTTCGGGGTTTTATTGTGTGTGAGTGTGTGTGTGTGTGTGTGTGTGAACCTTTTCCCTACCTTGAGCATGTCTCGAGTTTGTTCCGTCAGCCTGGTCTGCCTGGATTCGAAGTCTCCACTACGGTAAGACGAGTTCGCCTGCTAAAGTTATGGTAATTTGAGGTAAAACCAATATTCATGTTGTAATACTTACCATAACTTTATGGAGTCCCAAACCTGTATTCCTCCTCTTGCCTCCTCATCCCGGCTACCTTTAGGCTCCATAAAAAGGGATACAGGAAGGGAGATCACTCCGTTGCTCCGTCGTCGAGATATGGGTTACGTCACGGTACGGTGGTCGGGATATTTGAGTATTTTGTTTTTTGGGCTACAAAGATGGGTGTAGGTATTGTTTATGCATACTAAAGTTATCGTAATTATTACATCATGAAAATTGGTTTTACTTCAAAAACCTCAAAAAAGTAAGTAATTTTCACGGAAAACGTGCTTCCGCTTTAACAAAATATTAACATAAATATATTAAAATATGATATCACTTAATAATCTACGATTGGCTGGAACAACATTCGAATGTGAAATGCATCCTACATAAGACGAGATTTCCATTCTAAACCTAAATAAGAAACACTAGCAATGCACCATAAAATTACCCAATTTTGGATAGTGTTGTAAAGAAACAGTGCAAATACTTCTATAAAAGTAGCACGTGTTTGCAATTCCTGTAAAAAGGAATAATTAACTCAAACGGTCCCAAGATAGGAATCGGTTGCACAACGTCAGTGGGTATTGAACGCATTAAATTCAAACTCAAATAATTTAAAGCTGCGCATTATGTTAGATTATACTTGATCTATCACGCGCAGTATGTCACGTCTCCTTGACTAATCAGTAGATAAGGCAGTTACGTGACATCTAAATCAGACGTGTATTATCACAGAGGCGCGTTTGACCAACTATATTATCTATTATGTGGGCATGCACAAAACTTCAATGACAATTTATGAGATTATTTTATTTTACTTTTATTATTTTGATTGTACTGGTAGACATATAATGCTTCGTAGTTCAAAGGAAACTCGTCGGGTAATATTGTTTCATTGAAAAAAAAAAAAATACATGTACATTGTCGACGATTATACAGAGTAATATATTTCGCTATATTCGTTTGATTTTGTATGATTCATTTTTGCTGAAAGATTGTAACATTGAATTTTCGCTAATTCTAGCGAATGGAAGCATTTCCTTCGCAAAATAGAAAAATAATATGTACCTTGTTTCATACTCGGGCTATTTAAGTATTTGCATAGACAGTGTTTCACTATACATGACTCTCAGTCAATACTATAAGTGTTTACTGTGAAAAACGTATACGTGGAAAGATTTGTTATGGTTTTTTGGGGTTTTTTTTTTTTTTGCAAATGTTCTTCTAACGACTTCTAAAGTCAGAAAAATATTTTGTTTTAATCACGAAAGAAACAGCAACAAAAACCACATCCTTGTTTACTTGTCTCAGAAACAAACATAAGTGTTATACTATAATATATATCGATTTCATAACTATTTTGCACGCAAAGTGATTAAGTGTAAAAAAGGAAACTTTCTTATTTTTACGCTCTTCAAGCTGTTCCCGACGTAGACGTTTTTGCGCTGACAATGCTGTTGTTGTAATATATCATTTAATGTGAATCAATATTTTCGTGCTTGTTTAATTCCGCGGTCCTGCCGGAAACACAAAATTAGTGACAATTACCTTATCGAGAATAATTTTCCACTCCTGAATGCTACCATATTGGTAAGTATGTTATGTCGTTAATCTAACAATGCATTACGTGTCTAAACTATTTCACCTTGGGATTCATTACGCTGATATATATAGAAATTGTAATTGACTTGTCGAATCAACACATGGTTTTATAGTGGTTAAAACGCGAGATAAATTGCCCTGACTCTAAGTCACTTAGAGCCAAAAAGGCCCCATCAAGGCCAATGTTAAACCTATTGGTATCGTGTGGCCGCTGTCAAGTGGTTATGTTATCGGAAAATCGACAGACTTGCTAAGGAGACTTTATTGCATTTAGTTCATCATTTGCAATTTATCGAATGTATATCTTTTCTGAATCACTTGTCCTTGCTAAGTATCATTTCTGCTGATGTCTACAGTATTTAACGACAATGTTACAAGTGGTTATGCCCAAGGATAGCAAATTTCTATTAACCATAAACATATAATGGGTGCGTATAATATAAGGTCATTGTAAGATACTCTGTAATGCTATATAGGTCAGAAATGTGTATTGTGATTTAAATGACATACTGTATATTACAGGAAACTGAAAGCTTTATAATAACATTAAAACATTCAAGTTTAGTCATGAAAGTTGTATATCGCAATATATTGGTCCGTGTGCTATGAGTGTTCTTAGCTACGTAGTCGTTCAAACTATGTAAAATATTGAATTTCGTTTTATTTTAAAATAATATCTGTACGTTTCAAATGAAGTGCATCATAAATACCAAATACATACAAAAAATACTTTCGTTGTGCCTTCCACATGAGGACACAAAAGGGATCACAATAAATCGGCAGCACGATTTGAAGCATTTGGGATATGTTTTATCTTCTCCCAAAACTACTGTCAGTGCTTGTTTTTCCTGACACCTTATGTGATTGAAGCTTTCTTCTGTCCGTTCATTCATGTGAGGGATACCGTACCGCTCTCTGCTTAACATTCAGGTTTGAATGAGTGACTGTACAGACTGGTTAGCCAGTGGTCAGCATCACGTGACCGGATCGAATGATTACCTTTAGCGTTGCATTTTGAATGTTGCGAAGAAAAGGTAACACCCCAAATAAGCAGCCAGCCATGCTTAAAAAAAGACTATTGATATTAAGTTATAAGTAAAAGTATATTGATATGCTCATGAATTGAATCTTATCTCAAACTTAGCTCAATGAAATAAAATACATTGCTGTGCAAATCACTTCAAAATAATTTTGATAAACCGAATACCTTACCCGAATCATACGTACTTTCCCAAATCCTTGTAATACCCCCCGCATAAAATAGTATATGCCATTCCTGTAACAATAATTATGGTACCAAAGTGATCAATGTCTAAAAAACTAAAAATATGATCTCTAAGTCATTATTACATCGGATGCGCACTTTCCACATGGACGACTGACCAAAAATAATGCCCAAACTATGACGTCATTGCTTCAGTTTGTCCTCAGGAAACCCCATAAGCTACACCCGCTTAGCGAATATTTTATCGGAACACTTCAGAAGGAAATGTTTTATATTATTTGGTCTTATATCTATTAAAGCAATATGTCTTTTGATCTTATGATCGCTTTGGCCAATACTGCAAAGCGTAGTTTAAAATTGTTCAATGTACTGAAGCTTTACAATAGGACAGCTAAGTATGCAATCAAATTACATTAATACATTGTATTACGTCATTAGACACTGACAAGTTTACGAATGGTATAAAACAAATCTATTTACTGTATTAAATTCTTTACTTCATCTCCATGGTTCTGTAAATCCGAGCACCCAAATCATATCGGTGTTAAGTCAATGAGCATGCATATGCATTCAATGCAATGTGCGTATTGCATTATATCCAATTTACAATCTACATTAATCTTAGTTCGCCGTGCTTAAGGTCTTAAACAACCTGTTGTTACAAACGTACTCTTTATAATATACACAATTGGCTGGGAAACTCGAAAGTGTTTGTCAAAGCCCCTGAGATTTGCCAAAACCTTAAGAGCACCAGTAACATCTTTCGAGGGGTAAAGGCGTTGCTCATAATGTACACAATTTAACAATTAATTCGTTTAAAATTAACAGAACTTTTCTAGCATTTGAAACTATTAAAATAACGGGTGTTTACACACCTCATTTTCAAGATAAGACTTATATGGATTTCCTCTTGTTTGGCTCCTATTTATACCGATTAGTTCTAGAAGAATGAAGCACCTGTATGATGCAGTGGAGTTTATTTCTAGTAATAATTCTTAAAGAGGAATTGTCCTGTATGTGTGGTATATTCATCTTGTACATGATGAAGTAATAACATGTTCAAGAAACAGATAAAGGAATACGCAATAGTGGATCAGTTCTGAGGTGATTTGAGGGGGCTCATAGATTCTCGCACATCTACTACCAAATGTCAAACATCGCGTACCCGAAACGATTTGTCGATTTGATCGTCACTTCGTGAAGAATCGTCAACAATGTAAAACGCAATTAAAATAGTCAAATATTATAGTATTACTGAATATGTCACAGCCAAATTCATCCATTTTAAACAGGCAAATGTACAGACGATATTCCTCTTTTTCCATGGTTCTGTAAACTCTAGCATGTAAAGCATATCGTGTTTACTTAAAATGAGCATGCATATGCCATTATATCATTTTCACAATCTACACTTAAGTCTGCCAAGTGCCTAGAATCGTATTTAAAACAATCTGCTGCAATAAGCGTATTGTATTATCATTTATATTGAATTAATTTATGCCTTCAGCTATCAAGCATGATTTTGATATGGAAACGTTCATATTGCAAGTTTAAATGAAATGTATCATAAAAGCCTGGTGTTGACAGATGTGATTTTATTGGTATTTTGCTAACTCTGATATATAGTCATGTCAGAGGTGTTTTCAGTGGATATGGTGTTAATGTAACGAGCTACAGCGAGTTTGAATTTAGTCAGGAATAATAATACAGTTTTGTTTGTTTAAAAAATATTCAATTAAATGATTGGAACTGCTGAAACTAACGAGTTAAAATTGCAGTATAGGCGAGACCTATTTAAACCAATTGTCTTCCGAAGAAAAGCTTGAGCTAAAGGATACTGGTTCTTTTCATAAAGTCTAAAAAGTATGAACACTTTTGCAATATTGTAAATGTGAACTTTATTTATTTAATTTCTCTAACAAATGCAATTATATGAGGTCAGGAAATATATTTTGAAAAAGCTTACACTCTAAGTTACAGGACAGCTTATAGTTATGAAGTCTCCTCTAAAAATTGTTCTTGTGCCAGATATGCCGTATCTTTTTATAAAATTAATGTTAAATTTGTATATAACGGATTTTATTCTCATTGTTGAGGTTAAAAATCATAGCAACACTTATGGTCATATAAAAGCTGTATCCACAATGACAGGTGTGTTCTTAGGGTAATATTTAGATATCAGATGGAAAAGACGCATATGTACAAATTTACGCGAGAAAACCATCCAGACATATTATCTCACACCTGGATAGCTACTCCTGGCACCACCCATTTCAAGCTGAACGTCAGGCGGAGAACAGATAAGTGATCATTTAAAGGAGACAGAAGCCATAATCTTTCTCGCTTAGGCGAACGCTATTGAACGCGAGTTAAATAAAAAAAAAATGATCGAAAAGAATCCCTTGTGTTTTTATGTATGCAGCAGATTTAGACTTTTGCGTTCATGTCCCCAAGTGGAGGGCACAAACGACAAATCCCAATGCTGAAAGGGGTTCCACACATCACTGACTACCTACGATCAGCCCGTGGGTAACAGTTTGCATATTGTTTTATGTAGAGATACAAAAATAAAATGCACGTATCTGGTATACAGTTGATTTTTGGAATGTCCGTCTCCATATGTATTATAAGATTTAGGGCTCAATGCCATGATGCATAAATGAGGTCGTTCGACATTAAACATATTGTATTTTTACATAGTATTTGTAATTGGTAAGAAGCATCGAGAGAATTCTTAAAGAAAATCAGACTCTCATACGTGTACAATTGAGGACTTTAGTGCACAAACAATTGACTGAAGGTCAGAGCTTATGTAATTTTTAACACAAATTGCACAATCCCACTTCAAAATCTGGCATCGTTTCACTTCCCGGATTGCTTTGCTATATAAACACGGTTCTTATTACAACTAGAAACTTACCCATTAACAACCTGTCACTGAACTCATTGTAATGTAAGAATTTGACTGCATTAAATTGGCACACAAATGCTATACATGTATTACCGTCATGGAGGTTACAAAAGAAATGAAGGAATGAACGTTCCAAGGCTGAAAACGAATTTCCAAACCCTATTTTATGTTTAAAAATACACCTTATTCATTTTTAGGCAACTGTTTAACAAGTTCTATCAACTTACATAAAACTATTGTTTGTCCAATGGTAACACACAACGGGTCTTCATGTGGGAGGACACAGGAGTAGCAAGTGACCCCATGCATTTTTCTATTTGATCTTAGAATCGAACCTTGACCGACTCTTGGTAAAAGGTGATTGCGCTACCACTACCCTACCCGACCACCAAATATATATTTCAGAGTTACTTCACTTATTAAACCCTTAAACGAAAGCTTTCATTATTTTGTATTTCGGCTTCTTGATTCTTTTAGATAATTATATATGAAGTCAGGTACATAATTTAATGATTAAAATGATTCATTTTAGTATGCACGTACACTCACACTCACTACACCAATAAAAGTGAGAATATCAATATTAATTTTAGTAATAAACTATGACGTTAAATCTAATAATCCATATTGCCGCCAATTTCCACAGTAATAAACCAGATCAGTTGATATATAGAGACCTACTCGTCATGGAGGCACATCAACTCATGGAAAGCGATATGTTAAAACAGCATTGTGTAACACAGACGACGGCCACAATTACAGGCTTCAGGGATTTCTAAATGCATGGAATGGTACCAATATCTAGCGTTGTCACGCTATATAATTTTAGTAGAACATATTATGAATCTATTTTTATACCGAAAAGCGATACCACTTAATATCTAATTTGCTTCCGTTGCTTTATTGCAATATAATGGAAGCATAGATGTCCCATCCCGATTCCTTGTCATTAATTCCCAAATATTACAGGCTGCACAAGGAGAAAGGTCCAATACTAAAATTTGGCTGCCTATCATAAATGATGGAATGCTTCATACAATCAATGCGTATGGATTGTTTATTGCTGTTTGCATCACAAATAATAAATCAATCCATTCTTTTAACTATCACTCAAAAAATGTCAATTGTCTCTAGGCTCTGCTCAAAACGGCTGCTTTCCCATTCTGTATGCCAATCTGGGTTTTTTTTAAACCATAATTGATGTATTTTTCAATTTGCTTGGAACTGTCGTGACTGCTCCAGTGAACTTTTAACTGATTCGAATTTTCCATTATACGTTTATTTCCCCATTGTGAAAATATGTATTGATCTCATAAGAGACGCTGTATAATGGCTCCAAATTACACAGCCATATAAGAAGTGTTTAAACTTGTATTGATCTGCCAACAAAACTTTCTCTAGTTTAACTAGCAAATATATGATACTACTAAGTATTCGCCAAATTATATAACCGCCTTTTTTCTATCAACATAATTGTATACCAAACATAATTGCTGTTGGATGTTTTAATAAGATAATTATAAACTGGTATTAAACACGGATGGGAACAATTTAATATAGTGTTATAACTTTGTATATAAATGTAACCGTTAAAATACGAAACAATAATAAATCTAGATTACAGTTGTGTGACCGCACAACGCACCAAAAATAGCGTGCACACACCGTGTATATATCGTTCACACACCGTCCGCACATGGTGAGCACAACTGTGTGATTTAACAATCGTTCCCCCCGTTGTGCGCTTATCTACGCACAGGTGTGCGATTTGGTATCATTTGTAGATAAAAATTACGGAATGACAAAAATACGGATTGCTCGTATGAGATAATGTACATTGTGTATATATCTGTTATTTCTCATCGCAATAATCAAGATTATACTATTTCACAATGCGTGTTACACAGTATTACAGCGACCGTTAGGCTGTCAAGAATGGGTTTGGCTCCAAGGTAACAAAAGAGGTAAATAACATTTTGATGAGTGTCTGGAGTTTTACCTGGTCAGTGCCTTACACACAGAGCTGATCTGCGATACCGTATGACTGTAATGAATAGTAAGCTACCCTTCACCTGGATTTTCACNGTTACGTAAGTGCCCCAGGCGGGGGGAAGGGGGGGGGGACTACGGTCCAGGTACATGTACAAATTATGTTTACCTGTATACGGGATTGTTCTGTAATTTTACATGTGTCGATTAAGTTTGTTTAAAAACACCGAAAACGCAATTTATGTATATAAAAATGTATAGACAGACAGATAAGTGTATAGATGTAGCTAGAATATAGTAATATACATAAAAATCAAGTTTATGTTTAAACACGAAACCGTATGAATTGTTAAGGCATTCTTCAATTTACACCAACCACGATTGTTATCGCACAACGTTCGTCTATCGTGCGCAGAGATGTGCGCAAGCAATGATCGTCCAGCTTTTTATCGTTCGCCCTTAGTGCACACACCGTTCACACACCGTGCACACATCGTGCGCACACCACACATCGTGTAACGTTGTACGATCCCACAACTGTACTTGATTTAATTGTTTTATTGGTCGGTGATTACTCTAAATATATATATCTTTCAATTCTTGTTTGTAGCGTCAACACATAAGCAAGGAACGTTTGGCTGTTATACACTGTAATACTTAGGTAATGATTAAAACACTGATATAATGATTTAAGATAGAGTAAGTGCTCCTGTGAGGATAGCATGCAAAGTGATAATGTCAAACGTCTGACATCTTTTCTTGTCTTTTTCCATATCAGTATTTTTGAAGATGAATGACAAGTCATGCATATTTGTCTTCTCTATGAAATATAGAGATAACGTAATGCTAACCGATACAAAAACGCATATCACACTTTCTGGCAACAGAGATTGCTTATGTTACATGTATGACTTTCTCTTTGATTATACTGACGGCTAAGTATGCCAACGTGGTGCAAAGATTTCATCAGAAAGTTTGCGTCTTCTTTAAATGGTTCAATGTTCTAACAAAGTTACCATTTTGGTACGAAAACGGCAAAGACTATCTGTAGTCTGGACCGGAACATCAGCCTGAAGTTTGAGTGATGCGCCGTAATGGAACTTTCCGTCTAACGACGCTTTGCTTCTGAAAATGAGGGCAACAGGCTAAGACCGATGCTCGTCAAGTCTGTACATTTTGATATATAGATACGTAAATACACTCTGGCAAACAGTAATCTGAAATTCCCCAATGAACTTTATTTTATCATTCTATTTTTTTTATTTTGTTGTCAGATTTAAGGTGCGCGTGTCACTGAAAACTAGCCGAAATCATGGATATACATATACTACTTCCAGTGGTAAATTGTATGTTCATTAAGGATCCTTGTCCCATTGCAGTTAAAACACTAAAGAATTCATATTTTAAACATCCAAATATCTCACCTTAATTTCGTTTTGATACAACTGTAGTCGTGTAGTCGGACTACGCTAGGGACTTTTGTATTTATCAATGATATTGTCATGCCTGTAAAACGTGTCCAATGCCTAGTTCATAATTTCTGGCAATATTACGGGGATCCTTAAACTTTCTATCAAAATCGTGTTTTGGAATTAGCATTTTCCTAGTTCACCTCAAACCTGTGTTCATCAAAGTTATCTAAATCAGATTCTAGTTTAGGTTCAACTGCATTATTTCATAATCCTCGTTATTGTTTTTCTTATTCTGCGACACACTTTCACATATTCTCTTTAAATACCGTAAGTTCTTGTGTATAAAATTGATAACAAATTTTATTAAAACGAATTGGCAAATTAATGGTCTGAAGAATTAAACAGCAAGTTATTTGCAATTCATCCTAATGTGGGTTCATGTCCAACAAGTAGAGCAGACCGCAGAGAGCAAAGTGTCCTTTCGCGACAGCGCATAGGCCATACCTACATCACACATGGCTACATTTTGCGTAAGGAAGACTAGCCTTATTGTCATGCATGCGATCAACCATTTACAGTCAAACACTTTATGATTAAATGCCCTGATTTAAAACAAATACGTGACAGATTTAATGATGTACTGTCTATGAAAAGATTATTCGATATAGTTTCAGTGCAATTGATATATGACTATTTACTCTTTATTGATCTTAACAATAAAATGATATATTATGCAGCCAATTTGTTCGATATTAATGTTTTTCTTTAGCCCTTTACATATTTTAAGCTATCAAGTTTTGGTTTGATGTGTTTATTTTCGTGATTGTCATTTTTACAGTGTTGTTGGCCCTAAATGACTCACATTGTCAATTGGCCGTTAAATAATACAAAAACAAACAAACAAAACAAAACAATAATATAAACAAAAGTACCCGTTGGTTATCTGCGGCTTAAAAACTATTTATGCCGTTGATAACAGGTTCACTTCATGCAGCTATCACCTGTATTTATCTTACAACGTGTACAGTTGTATTATACACTTTAAACATATTTTCGATTAAGATGCACTTGTAAGTTTACTTTATATCAGTGGTATACCCTATGTGGCATTTATTATTCTGATGTAAACAAACGATGGCGACTTTAAGTACTTCACATAGACGATACAATACCGTGCCGGTAAAATGACCAACTTCCGATGCATACGTTCGATTATAAAACTATTATAAAATTATAGCCCTTGAGCAATACGCTAGAAATTACGATGCAATTGTTAAATGACTGCTTCACTAGATATTTTGATATCATTGTATGATATTGAATCAATGTCAACAATGTTATACACTAGCTAAAGTGTTTAATAGGGGAATACGGGAATGTATTCTGCCTCAAATAAACAGTCATTTTTCTCATTACGCCGGTTACATGTGTGAGCTGAATATGTGATTTGTCTGTTAATCCGCTCTCTGTCTGACATCGTAGGTAAAAGATAAATCATTGAAGATTCCGATCTGGCTTTCCATGGACAATGACAGTGTGAAAAAATGTCCATGTGTCTTGTAGACGGTTGAAGTGTGGTGAGTTACATCTCGTCACGAGGCAAAGTTGTTGGCCTCGGCTAAATAAAACACCGCATCGCCCCCTCAGCAATGATTACATCCAAATTTTTTTTACGAAGCCAATTACACGAAATCTGCGTTTCTGTTATTGATGCCATGTTCACACACCTTACTTAGATGTCTGTATGACTAGTCTGTAGCACGATTTCAGATTTCCTTGTGCTAGTTTCTTGATTACTGCTTTTCAGACGACAACGCTGACTGATTCATTGTTCGGAACGAACAAATCATGATTAAAAACGACGGTGTGCGAATTGTTGCTTTGGAAAGTTATCATCCTTGGGGTGGGGGTCTCTGTTACGTCCCTGTTGAGAAATATCACAGCGTCAGCACATGTGGATAAAATAGGACTCATAGTCAAACGAAAAAGTCTACTAACAGGGCCAAGGTCAAAACAATTTCGGGAAAGACATTTCAAGCCCCAACAAGAAGCAGATGTCCTGGCATTACCACGACAGTAATATGACAAAATAAAATGATACTTAGAGATTTCCGTTCTAGGAGCACGTAAATGATTCGCATCGTCTAAGGAAACCATCAACAACGCCACAATTCATTGCATCACTTAAATATTACTGAACTTCCTGTCGTTACCTTTTAAACGCAGTTTTACCGTCGTCTTCACTGACTCGGCACCGTCGTAATGACGTCATTATACCTCGCAGTCATGTTGCTATATATATATATGTGTGTGTGTATTCTAAACAAATGATTTCCGTTTCCTTGGGGATTTAGTCAGACGGCTAATAGTTCACTTCTTCTAATAGCTTTGTGAAATGTAAACTGTTTCCGTAATAGGTCGACTTATCCGTTTAAAATTGTTAAATACACATTGCAATAAATTGTTTACTCAATATTCGAAAATTGATAATAGCTTCTCAACTGATATCACTTATATTAAGAACTATTACTTTAAGAATAATGTCGTCGTTGCAAATTTATCAACGAAATAAGAAGCATAAAACTTAATTATACATTTATTCAAGACGATCCTGCAACGCCTTTTCGAGGGCAATAGCGATAGTTACAAGCATGTAAAAGGTTAGATGAATGCAGTTTCGTATTAGTTTAATTAGGTATTAGTGCGTTGATGCTTTGGTATATTTGGTGTTTTTTTTATTATTCAAGCAATAATTAAATACCCTTGGGATGTACAAGGTTTTAAGATTCATTAAGAGCTACCATTGTTGTTACATAATGCGACATGTTCCAAACAAAGCTTTAACGAAAGTGAAGTTTTATGGAAATCACTACCATTTTTCCATTTCAAGAAAATGTTTCCGTTTGGTTTACTGATCGTTTGGTTTGATATCCTTCCTCATTTAATTATGCAGAAAGATTGAATCATACTATCTTTTCGTAAGATAGATTATGGTTGGAATAATATAAGGAGATTGAAAAGCTAGATAAAGAAGAAATTGGTACTTAACAACTTCTAATCTATTTCAATCCATTTCAAGATATTTATATATTTATTTGAAACCTGAACATTATACACATTAATTTACAATTACTTCAAGTATATGAATATATGCTCATAGAAAAACTTGTCCAAATCAAATATCTTAAGACGCATGTATCGCTCACTGGTATGATTTTTTGAGATTGTTTTCTTGATAAACTAAACATAAACACCATTTGAGGTAATTTCATTTCTGTGATAATAAATCCTGTTCTCCGCCAATCTTATTATCCAGAATAATTCTTTGGGCCATATGTCGTCTTAGTGTACGCAGAAAAGACTTCTACGAACAGAGGATGAAGGAGCCTCTGCAACACGAACTAATAAAAGCCGAAACAAATTTTAATCAAATGTAAATAAAGAGAAATATGTATAGATACTAAAATATTAACAAACTGGCTCAAAGGGAAAGACAACCTGAACCCAGAAAATAGAACAATACCACATATATAACAATAGTCATTGCCTAAAAGATAAACATTTGCAGTTGCATGTGTAAGCTGTTCTGACATTTAAAAACCATCGCATAAATTTAAACACATTATTTACTGTAAAACCTCAGCATAATATTTGCGATGACGATTCGCTCTTACAACATAATGCTACGTTTTAATGAAAGCAAGAGAAACTGAAGAGTAAACAAAATAATTATTTGAATCGATCTGCTTTAAAAAAGAAAATACAGATGTTTAACTCAAACTCAAAGTCAATAAAACTACTCAAAATCAATAAAACTACGGCAAAATATAAGAAAGGAAAGATTTACGATGAAACCATTGAAACAGTACAAGTAGAACAAGACCAGGTGCTCCGAAAAATGTCGTTTTCTACTTCATCGACGACATCCGCTATGGAACTCAAATTCAAGTAATGGCACGTGCTTATATCAAGAACTCGGGTAGTGACAAAAGAACACAATGCACACTAAAGGGCATTATAAAAAACATCGACATTCATATCGAACAAAGAAGACATCATGATGGCGACCAAACAACTGGTACTAGTCTTCATCAACCCGCATCTTTGGAATCCTTGTGGTGTAAGTTTGTCCGTCAGCGGTTGACATAAATCTAGGACAAAATCTTAACAAAAGAAATGCTTACACGCAGACTTTTGAAAATGTTTACGAGTAATATGACCAGACGTTACTGATTGGTAAGCATCTTCTGCTTCATCAACGACAATTGCCTTGTAACCCTAAGTAATACCAACCTGTAAAACAAAAATGTTTTGTGACAATGACACTACAAAGAACACATATGAACATAATATAACAAACGATACTTATATTTATATCGCACAATCAAACAATTAGTTCCGAACGAGATAAAGATGTTGACTATAAAACTAACCCATATTATTCAACGCCAGCATCACTCGAAACCTTGTGTTATGAATTTGTCTGTGAGCATTTGACATTTATCCCAGAAAATATGATATTCGGAGCATACTGGTGAATATCGAATCAGTTGCAACACGTGCATACCTTACATGTTGGTTAGTGAGAAAGAAATGGAAAGTACACGACCTTAGCATCCTGTTATGCAACCTATAAAAGATACTCAGGATCCGTAATGAATTTTCCTTCATATTGTATCTATGATACGCGTTAGAAGTCGATTCGGTTACGCTAAATTTGCATATCGTTGTAGCGTATAACATGTACACATATTCCATCATTGTGTACAATGTATATGCGGTAATTTGTCTAATGAAGCCAAACCTTAGCTACACCTGTAATAACCCACATCTGGACTGAACAACAACTTTGATTAACTACACCTATTTATTATATGACAACCGGGGAATAAAATTAAACCGAGAATTGCCTAGCCTAAACTGAAAATATGTTAGTAAGCATGTATGTTGACCGTACACGTTGTTTAAGGAACCCTTTTTTTGTTTCCACGCATATATATTATATTGCCCTGGTACATGCTCGCCATTTAACCTTTGTTGACGGAATATTATTATAACAATAATACTGACATAGTATTGCCTAATGAAAATTCGTTTTAGCTGTCTATCAAATATGTGACAGTATAGAAAGCGGGAATCTTTCGAGCTAGTATTTCCATATGCTTCCTATCATGGAGGTTACATAGCATCTTAATAGAAGTGTCATGGGAACATCGGAAGTTATAGCGCCTCAAGATTTGCCGTATCTTCAAATAATTGCAGTCCAATTATAGACGGGGCAAAATTATTAGAGATTTCCCTACGACCTGTTCAAGACTAGCTCGTTATTGAAGCAATTCCGCGAAACAGACATAATCTGATAGTAAAACATTATTGTTTAGTCTATAGCTAAATTGAATTTAGAGTGTGTGGTCAAGCAACACCCCCAAACCTTTTAGTACGTACCCTAGTAAAGGTCATAAAAATAACTGTCTCGATAGATTGGTGCCACAAGCACACTGAACTATTACATTCTACACAATAAATGTACGTATTAAACGTGTCGCAACGTTCCAAGACCGAATTGTCCCTTTGTTAAGCTATGACTATGTTGTACTCACAAAGTCATAGCTTGACATAGGGACCAGTTTAATACGGTAAATACGTATATTGTGTGTGTAGAAAGTAACCCTTTGAAATCATATAATAAGAACTAGTTGAATAGTCGTACATATTTGTCATTGCTTTAAGAAATCGCTCGATATCGTAGCGATAACAAAGAAGGGCTTTGATCTCGATTTAGCTCACTGTAATCTTCGAAGCACCTCCCTCAATGTCTATCAGTAGTGGCATAACCTATTCCTATGCCATCGAGAACGTGACCCTCGCATTTCGAATGTAGTATCACACAAAAAACAAAACACAGACTTTATAAATAGCTGCATTAAATTGCTTAAGGTTAAGGAATTACATTTTTTAATCAAGAAGAGGAAGCGAAAGACACCCGCCTTCTCATCAAAATATTTTTCGTAAATTACACCGATGTGATCCCAATAACAAAAATGCACATTTATTCCTATATTTTATTGTTTGTGAATACACTTTGTGTATATTGTTGGCTCGTGTCTTAACTATTAACGTTGCCATGACCCTTGTGTAGTTGTGATTTGTTGATAGATGTGTGAATGATATGTTTAGCCATCATTCCAAACGTGTTTGCCTTTATAGCACCTAGCGGGAAAGCATTACAACATGCGTTATAAGGGCGTATAGCAGTCACAAAATGAATTGCTAAATGGTGAAAAAGACCATTTTAATTTTGTAATTTATTGTAACATGCGTACATTGTCTTACGAATAAAAGGGTTGCTTGCATGAAAGTTTTTTGCTTTCATAACTATTTATCAATTGTTTGGTACAGACAACCTGCATGCCGATAAAATCACCCCGTCAATCTTCCGCCCTTCACTGATATAATCAATATTAGCCCGGAGTTAAATCTAAAGGTACAAATGTATATTAGTTTATCCACACTTTTAGAGGATACAGAAAAACAGTTATGTAAAAGTTAATTTGGACAGATCAGTACATTTGTATAAAGTGAAAACTATTACAAAACAACTAAAGCGACTATATATGTTTCTCCGTGGTAACCGGCCGGAATGCTGTGCTGATTGCCTTCGGCATGATATTTCAGTGAAATAGCACAATAAAGTCGGCATCAGATCCGCGCTTTCACAAGGAGGCAAGCACACCAATATACGCTGTCTCCTGTATACGCACACGCAAGCACGCATGCATGTACACTACACACATAACCGTAAATGACCTTAGCTGTTTATAGGACGTTAAACAAAATTAAACCAAACCAAATAAAATTGCAAATATATAATTTTAATTATAGATGAATATAACGATTGCCGTAGGTCAATCACCGCGTTAATAGTCTAATGTCGACCTGCGGTCATTCCAACTCCGCTGTACCTGTATGTGGCACTTTTAGAAGTAAGGACACATTGATTAATACATCACAATAACCCTCCAAGACAATCAAAGACCATTTTTAGTGGAGGCGTAGTAGTGGTCATATACCTCTGACACGTTCACACAGACAAATTAACTTGTCGCTCTGCGCTGCATATGTCCGATAGAAGGCGCTGTCGATGTTAAAGGTCATGACAGAGAGAGAACACTCCATTGACTAGTGCTATGTCTACGGAGATTTACACCAAAGCTCCAATAACGACTTTGGACAAAGTGATAAATGCGGATCAAAATATCGACAGTGTTATACTAATGCAATAAATGAGTGACCTGTTGGAGAAATGAACGTCTATATAACGAAGGCTAGGAAAATAATTGCGGTCTGATGTCTTTTTGTGGCCAAATGAATGAGAATTCATGTTAGGTGTTGTCCATCGTTAGGTCAGAAACGTCGATATATGGGAAGGACGAAATGTCAGGTCACAGACTAAAGTGCAGCGTGAATATATAGTGACAAATGATCAATATAATTCTGTTGTATTCAACTCTAATTAAAACTATATATTTGTCGTTTGGTAAACCAAAGAATGACATATATAGTTGCTAAAATGCTGGTAATAGTTCTCACTTTAGATTTGAATTTTTCAATTTTCACTTTCCAAAGGTAATCTGCCGTCTTGTACACAAATTATAAATCACTTTTATGTCATGTTTGTGTCTCACTTGCTGCAATATCACTCTCGAAATTTGAATGAATTATTGTTTATCGATTAAGATTTTTTCTGTTTCTATATGGGAATTTAGTATTTCAGATACAATGACAATTGTTTTAAGACAAGTATCATCAATCTCATATGTAAACCCTGAGATCCTATATAGACAGTCATTTTTATGTATGTGAGATAATCTATGTCAAGCAGGTGTGGCGTTTACAGCACACGAGTTGGTCTAATAACCTCTGATATAAACCGGAAGTCCTGAAATTCTCAAGTGAATTTTATTACATATATTTTTTTCAAATTTACGTTTTATTCTGTTGACTAATTTAAGGCGTGAATGGCACTGACAACTAGTCGAAGATCACTGATATGCATGAAATACTTTCCGAGGGTTGCCTGTTAGGGATTTCTATCCCATTGCAGATAAGCGCTAGAGATTTCCACTTTTGTTTTTTAAACATACAATTACCTTCCCGTTATTTCGTTTTGATATAACGGTAGTCGGGCTACAATAGGGACTTGGGGATTTATCAGTGCTATTGTCATGCAGGTAACAAGTTCCCAAAACGAACTTACACAAAATATATGCTTTCTGGCAGTGGTACGGGGATCCTCAAACTTCCTATCGGCACTAAATATTGGAATCATAAACACTTAATAGCGTTTGATCAGTCGTTATGTCCGAAACCCCAATATAAGCGAAGGACGAAATGTCACAGAATAGCGTGAATTCATAGCGACTACTGTTCCATAAAATTCATCTGTTCTCTGGTAAAACCTGTAAGTATCGTCATTATTAAGTCATATCGTTGTAATCTGATACATTTGTATGTTTCAAATTCTCATCCAGAGAGGTTGAACCCTAACCAAATTTTCTTTACATAGTGTAAGACGGGTGTACTTTTAAATCAAGGATTTACACGGGTTGAGCCGACATACATTTGACGCTTACTAAACTGCAACACCATTTCTGATAACATCTCTAGCATTAAACCTCTTATCCCATTTCAGCTTAGAGTGTTTACTGCAAGTTATGGTTCTATACACAAAAAAATGCATAAAGTGCATGCAGCTTTTAGAGTTGTTGACAGTAAGCACTCACCATACATACCGAATCATGAGAAAACAAAATACGTGTTAGAATTGACATCACATATATTCAAAATATGTTGCTGCGAAAAAAAATTGACTGATGATAATGTTAGGTATAATAGGTTTGCATATTTATAGATAATCAACATGTAGCTTATCTAAACAAACGTAGTCATTGTTGCATTTGTTTAAACCTTATGATATAGGAGGAATGCTAATTAAAGTAATGGAATATTCACATTTAAATTTTGAAATGAGAATTGAGGACTGACAAACATACAATTTATTTCATATTTATCCTCGTTAGTAAGGCGCCTGCCCTTAACGCTGAATACATTTGTCTCTTAAGTATGTAATACATTTTAAAATATGGACATGTTGTCAATTTAAAAGTAATGAAATCCTACAACCTCTAATTGAGTAATGCTGGTGTCTGGCGAAAAAGCCTTCTTTCTCATTAGCTCAATACAAAGGATCACTTCAATACCGGTATGTTAACCATTGAAATGCATGACATTAAACGTGTATTAATATAAGTGCAGCAACCATAACACTTCGGATGAGTATGAAGTTGCAATACATCATACAGGATGTGCCCATTTTACGAGATCTACATGTTTATCACAGAATAGACACCTCTTTCACTAGTAATAACCACTACGAAATCGGTTGCTAAATAGACGGCTGTTTTTTTCATTAAGTTCATCCAGGTGCTCTTGCTGGCTAGTTTACTTAAAACATACACATTTCATTCTGTGGCTTCCAAAGGTAAGTTAAAACACTCATTGCATTTTTCAACCTTAATTATCAAAAATGGTATGCGTAGGTACGATTTAATCACCGGTGAAGATGTAATTGCATTGCCTATCAGATACTACATGTACAAATTTTACGGACTCAAGATCAGAATTCTGTTATTTAACTTAAATCTTCATGACCTTTACAAGCAAAACACTAAAGAACTCCTAGGTAGCTTTTCATGCATACAAGGACGTCCGCTTAATTAACCTCCGTCGACCAGATGACTCAGTTGAGAGAACCTATAGTTAGATAATATGAAGTTCATGGTTTGAATCCTGGTCTGGCCTGTTGCATTTTCTCCTGAAAACATTGTTATTATCACTTTTTGTTTATTTTATATTTATCATTTCTCCATAATGCCCCGCGAGGCAGGTTTATTCTTTCAGAAATAGTCAAGCCAGAAAAATATTTCCACTGTTTTCGGCAGTGGAACGAGGTCCCTTAACGTATCATTTTAGTATCATATAAAAGTATCCTTTATCTGTAATATTTGTGTTGGAAATTTTCGAATAGCATATCATCAGGTTGTAGAAACAAAGATGTCAATCATACTATACAGTTAGAATTACGCCCAAATATCCACGACCACAGGACGAACCCGGTACGAACGCAAGCCTACCGATAGGACGAGTGTTACCGATTGGGCCTAAGGCGCTTCCCGAACGGAGCGAGGTTATCGGCCGCTACCGGCCGATATAAACTGCTTAATGATACCTCGCCGCTATCGACCAATAAACTGATACCTGGCCGATAGCGGCGGATCGAACGAACGAACTATGCAGCCGCTTTCACGGGACGGAACTAGTAGTAGTCGTCTGGATAACCGAACCACACGTAGTGAAGCGGACGTTAATCTACTAAAACAAACAAACAACCGGTACTAGTGCCCAATTACACCTGTACTTACCACCCACAAGATATATTTAAGTCCGTAACTAAACTAATAAAGCCGTGTTATTTTAATAATGTCGGATCAGTCTAAGAATAACATTTCTCTTGTTCTTATGATTAAAATGTTAGTCAATGATACGATTTCTACAACATATATGTGTTTGAATAGAGCGGTCGTTTAGTCTATGTTATAACTGAATGACCACAAATGTATAGGTATACCTAGACAATACGACACGGTTTAAATTCAAATACATGATTGCTAGCGAAGTGTAACCATAATCACGGAATCACGTAGTCCGTGCCAATATTCACGGAAGAATTGTCCAACCACATTTTGTATTTTTTAATATCGTAAATATGCCTGTTTGTTACATGAAATACCATATTATAATAGCAATGAATTAAGGTCAGATTTTGTAAGTGATAATCGTTCTGATGTGTATGTCCAATACCAGATTTCAGATTTGTATTTCTCTCAGACATACATTTATCGATGTATGTGAGGTATGTGTTGTGCCATAGTAATTTTTTGTTGTCAGCATCTCAATTTAAACTCTCCGATACCAAACGGTTTCGGACAACTTTACGTTTTCATAAACATAGTAATTAGTGCGCTCTGGTCCCAAACCAGACGTCTATCTGTCAAACTGTCTTAGTCTGATGTCAGAGGCGGTGGAAACTCAGAACTGATAGCATGGTATACAGAACATTAAAATACAGATACATATAGTTTATAATGTATTAAACGTGGGAAGGCCCTGTTACCTGCGGCTATTGTTATTTCGAAGGTAAAGTTCAGTCACAGGGACCCGGCTACAGTTGGTTTGTTTGGACCTATCCCACTGTGTAAGGAGTAATATCTCTCGAAATAAATGCCACCCCTCCTTCCAACAGCACCCGAGAAAAGATTTAAGCGTCTCAAGTCGCAAGGACGTCTTTTGCCGGCGTATCTAGTTTTGTTAAGTCAAAACAAACATTACTGAAACTAATTCGTGGGTCCGTATAGTTTATAGTCTGTTTTATACGTCTCTGATTGAATTATGAGACTGAAGTACAATGTCTGTTTTACGTATCGTTTTAATTTAATTCAAATATGAACAGGGAAAGTATAAAGACGACCACTGTGTACGGGTGTGTGTAGTTTTGGGTATATAATAATGAAAAATGAAGATGAGTAACACTTACATACCCTTTTCATTATACATCGGAAACGTATGGTTGGTGTTTCTATCTGTATGCGTTATGGTTTTTTTTTATATCAATTGAATTCATGTGAGCTTCAGATCACTAATACCGTAAAAAATCCAAAAGTTTGAGGGGGTTGGGTTTGGCGGTATCGATGGCAACGCCTCCTTATCTCCAAATAATTCAACTTCCTATACAACGATAGCATCTGACGAATTACGGCAACGTTTCAACGTTTAAAATACTTTTCTAAAATAAAAGCTTTATTCTGCATAAAAAAAAAAAAATTGATAGGAAACAAAGTATATCTTATAATTGACACAAACATGCCCAGTATATAAAACCGTCCTTTTGTATGGTAACTTTATGCAACTTCTTTCAGATATACGATATGCTACTGATTTGTGTTTCAATAGGTGAAATCGAAAGGTTGTATGAGATAATTGAATGTTAATTTCGCAATTATTTAAAATTTTCATATTTTTTAGCTTCTTTTATTTCTTTAATCCACGATTTGATTTTACTTTAAAAACATAATCTATGTTTTAAGTTGACAAAATGCTTGTAACTTTTTTATGTTAATTTTCATAAAAATCACAATGCAAATGTTACCGTGTCGAGTCATTTATTCGTAGTACATACACTGGTATNGGGGGGGCTTTTGTAAATGACGTCCTCTGTGTTTGAGTCCTCACGCCAAAGGTAGGAAGCTCGTCTATGTGGCTCCAGAGACGTATATATTACATAATTTACGTCTCTGGTGACTCTACATGTAAATTGAAGAATCTCGTTGGTATCACCCGGGACTGTTTTTAGTACAATTGAGTTTAGGTTTCTTCAATGTTTATCGTGTATGTACAATGGTAACATAGTAAAATGAATGCTTAGAATCCTTTGACTATGATTAACAATACAGTAAACCCTCAATACCGACATTAACTCGATATGACATTTCCTGTTGTCTTCAATATTAGTGAGAGACGATAAAGAAAATAATTATTTTGTTTCGTAGACAGAGGTTTTCACAATATTAGATTCTCTTATATAAACGTTTTTGCTTCTTAGCTCGTTGAAGGAGGCATTTTAATCCAAAATGAAATTCGTCATCCACGTCATATTAAATGGATAAAGGCTAATCACGGACTTATATATAGCAATCTAATTCCGTGGTCTAACGAACGGGACCTACATTCCGATGTCTTCAAGATTCAATTTGAATACCATACAAAATATCACATCCATACCTGAGGCACGTGTCAAGGGTGTGGCTGTTGGTTTGTGTACTGGACACGTCGATTAATCCGATAGACACCAGCTTGTTCCCTTCATGGAATACAATATAACAGATATACTCTAATTCAAAACAAGTACAATCTACATACAAAAGATTACATACAATAAATGATTTCCAATCCTTTCCAGGACTTCCCACACAACTGCTTATCTGGTGCGGGGTCATCATTCCAGATTTCCATTTTTTAACATATTTTGAATGAATGCGGTAAGTTAACCAAAAATTCATTGTTTTCTTACGTTATCGAAAAATAATATCTACCAATTTTACTCACGTTCATTGTTTTCTTACGTTAGCGATGTCAAATTCGAATGATACATCGGTATACTCAGAGACATATAAAGTATATACGTCTCTAATATTCTCTATTTCTTTTCTATACCTCAGCGGGTTTAATCATTATTATCATATTATGCTTTTAGAAATTTATGAACTGATCAGAAAGAAAAAAATGGACATTTTAAAACAAAAAGGACTTCATCTTGTATATCATTTCACACACACACACAAACACAAAACTCTATTTCTGTTTTCTTACCCTGGTATTTACCAGTTTCTATACATATTACAAGACTCAAGCGACTTGCCAAAAATAGAAACGTCAATCCAGTCAAGCTTTTTACTTGAAAATAAAGCAACATACAAAATGTATTCTGTCAACTACAGTATAACCTGTCTAAACTGACCCCTGTCTAATACGGATCCCTGTCTAATCCGGATTTAATTTGTGTTTCCAGCATATTCCCTATATAAACCGGACCCTGTCCATTCCGAAAACCGGCGTTCCATGTAAAAACATCCTGTGTATTCCGGTCCTTAAATTTCTCTCGGCCGGCTACAATCTAAAACAAAAACATTCTAAACAAAAAAGAGCTATCTAATGTCGGGTCGGTCTTCATTTATAACATTATTATTATAAACTGTATATTTTGTATCACTCACTCCCACACCCTCTCCCACTCAGTCCAACTCTCTCTCTCTCACCCACACCCTCTTTCTCCCCCTATCTCTCCCCTATCTCTCCAACACCCTCTCTCCCACTCACTCACCCACTCCCTCTCTCCCCCATCACTCACCCACTCCCACTCACTCCCACTCTCTCTCTCTCTCTCCCTCCCACTCAATCCCACACCTTCTCTCCAACTCTCTCTCCCCCACACCCTCTCTCTCTCTCCCACTCACTCACACACTCTCTCTCTCTCCCACTCACTAACCCACTCACTCCCACACCCTCTCTCCAACTCACTCACACTCTCTGACCCTCTCCAACTCTCTCTTCCCCCCACATCCTCTCTCTCTCTCTCACACACACATCCTCTCTCTCTCCCACATCATCTCTCTCTCACTCACAAACCCACTCACCCCACTCCCTCTCCCACTCACCTCCACACCCTCTCTCCCAAATCACTCATTCCCACACCCTCTCTCTCTCTCTCTCTCTCTCTCTCCAAATTACTCACCCACTCCCAGACACTCTCACTCACAATGTCACCATACACGCTTTCAATTAGAAAACGACCACATTTAGCATGGAGTATCCAATCAGAGGTAACCCTTCACAGTAGATACCTCCAATATTATAATACAACTGCCGCAGTAGCAGTCTCCTATCAGAGCAGAGATGAAATTGCTCATGTAGATGAAAGTGTAACATTTGTTCACGTAACAATCTACACGCCAAAAACTGAGATAAAAGGCCTATTAGGGGTTAGGGGAGCTTTGATTACACAACAGTGCACAGTTGGGCACTTTCGTGTCTGAAACAACAAAAACAACAGCAACGCTAGGAAATCGTACAATTTTTATATAAATAAAATCTTTCTACGCAAGTGTGCAGTTTTTATAACAAAAATATATAATACTACAACAATATTCTAACTCTAGGTCATTTTAAATGGTGATATTTAAGCGAGTTCTGAACAATTGCATATAGATTATGTTTAAAATGGGAAAGAAAAACATTACAATATGATATATTTTAGCTAATTCCAAAGTTGAGTAAGATGGTAGGTAACTCTTTCTTATTTAATTCTATATCAGGTAGACCAATTACAGTTAATCCCTCCCGACTACCGCTACTAATCCCTATAATTATTGCTACCAGTATTGATTACTACTCAGATCAACGGTCTACAAATGTACCGACTATCTGACTAAAACGCATTATTTTATTGATGAAGAACGCTTTATAGACTGCATAGGTGTAAATGAAGTTTGTGCCCTCCCCCCGCCCCTTTTCACTTTAAAACCACCAAGATTTGCGTTGGGGTTCAATCTATCCACCGTGTCTTGGAAACAGTCGAGAGCTCAACAGTTTAACCCTACAATGCTAAACATTGGGACCTTGGAATCATTTGGTTAAAAGCGTAGATCTAGCTCCTTTGGGGGCTGAGGTGATATGACAAAACGGGAAAGCTGGGTGATAAATATTAGAAAGCCTACTCCTCTAGACCACTCTGAGGCATTACTGGGATGAGGAATTATGTATGAGGACGGTATGAACTGTCTTAAAATGTGTACCGAGTGTTATATGTAATAATAATTGTACAATGTGTACATGAGACTTTAGCATGACATTTTCCTGTCTTATAAGTGTATAGCTCCACAGGGTCTGTATCATGATACTTGCAACCCCTATAGTACATAGCTATTAGCTACCACAGATGACTGTAGTATGATATTTGCCTCCCCTATAGTGCATACATGTATATAGTACATGAAGCTATGTGTAATTCTTAGGAGGCATCGTGTGTAGGTTACCAGGCACACTGCGTTAGGATTTTCAAAAGATGCCCCCTTGTCGAGGGACCTTGTCGAGGGACCTTGGATTGAGAGACTATACAAGAGCCGCTAACAAAAATCCACAAAAATGGATTCGGTCCTTGTGCAGTATAAAGAGAAATGCAAAATATAGGCACAAACTACCTCATTATTTGTCTTTCATTTTAAATTATGTTTTTTTTTTCACCTTAAATATGCCTTTATTGTATTTTCAGGTACGGATTATGCACTGCTGTTGCCAAGCACGTTCATTTATCAGAATAGATCATTCACGTAAACAATAGCGTTTGTATGGCGGTTGCCGATGCACGTTCCGATGACATGTCACTGTCCGTACAATATACTTATTTTAGATTAAGTGACAGTTTAACGTGTAGTAGATATATTAACCACAAGTACAGTATACAACAGTATAATAGCAACAGTACATTCAGACAACAATGAAACTGCTCATTGTAAACACATTGCGTTTGTGTTTTGACATATAACACTGATCGTCAACGCTCAATCATCATTGATTGGCAATATTAGCACACCAGCTTTGGTTTGATCTACACGACACGTATGTTTTGTTATCAGATATGATGATGGGAATGCATCCAGTTTAAATAAACAATTATATATATGATTAAAGATGATGTTATTAATAAATTATAACCGCTGAAAATATTAATAAATGATCAACGACAGCAAACAAGCAATTGTAATGTCCAGCCATTATCCATTACGAAAGTAATTTAGATCCACGTGAGACCGGCCTGTATTTTTAAATAACTGCACTCGGGTCATGGCTTATCAATCCAGGCCCTGATATATCACAGGTGTATACTGACCCCGTACTCTGTAACGGTATCATAAGGCACCATAGCCATGTTTTGATTACGGCCACAACATAACAGCAATGGTTCACATAAAGCAAGAAAATGTGTACGTTTAATCATCCCCTTACTATCACAAGCAAGACATATTATAACTTCAGACTTCTCATGCAAAGGGTTGTTACTATATCGAACAGCATGAGCCGGTTGCATAATATAGCCAAAATGCGACCATGTCAGTGAGATGGATTTGAGTGTTTGTCCTTCCTCTTTTGTTATTTACAACTCTTTTTGAACCGTTTTATTGATATTCATACAGGCCGTTTCTTTATCTTTTTATCGATGCTTTGCGTCATGGTTGGATGTGTATATCAACTAATATAGGCCAAATAGGAGGAAATGTCGACTGAGGACGTTATTGTTCCTGCATATATTTGTTCGATAGAATAAATATCGAACCCTTCAATCGTTGTTTAATGTCTATTGACATAAAACATATCATTATTCAAAATGTGAATACACTGAACATTAAGGGATTTTATCAAAACATAAACGGTTGATATCGAAGTAACACAATTGGAAATACAAAGGCCAGGATCGCTAATTGACTTAATATTTGTTCTTTAGTACTAATTTAGCATGTATTGGTCTGTCAAATTGTATATATCTAATAACATTATCGGTAGTTGTTCAATGAACGGGAGAGAACATTGGAGATTATCGTGCATCTCATTTAAATACTGGATAACCAATTCAAATTATGAATAGTATGGTCATTGAGAATTATTAAGCGGAAACTGTTTTGAATTATTTTCTTTCTACTCGTGTTTTTTCTCGATATTGTGTCTTTATAATTTATTGATATCATTTATATATGGAAATGATCAAGAAAGACCGGAAACAGTTAATTGTAAAGGCAGATTTTTTCGAGTGTTAAAATACAGCCCGGGATTTTACAAACTACATTCTGTCTTTTGTACATGTATCACAAAAATGAAAGATACTTTTTCTGACCCTAACTTGAGTTTCACACAAATGAATAACAGCCAAGCTACATAAGTCGTAGCTAAGGAGTGATAACTCTTTCAATGGACACAAATTAGATATTTTTCTCAGAATTTTAGACTGAAGTGTTTGCTGGTATATTGGTTTACAGTTTTATCATATTATAGACCGGGAAAGACTGCTCACGTTCCTTCTACGAACGGATTGATCTCATCTATCGACAAGTCTTATTACTTAAGTAAGATTACGTCTGAACGTCGAGATTGATGTTCCCTGTAACCAGAAAGAACGGTACCATTCGGTTACGTCTTCCTTTGGCTTTGATAGGAGACCAATAGATTTCACATATGGTACTGTAGATGTTTACGCTTCCGGAAAGTTGGTTTAAAAGAGTTCGCGATATTTTCTATGCTTTGTGCGTAATGACGCAGATTCATTGAAGTGGTTTTAATAGTATTTATATGTGATAGCGCTGTATTTTAATTTTATATCACATCAAACGTTCCGTGATGCAGAAAACGTTAAAATTGCATGTTTGTATACCTCGATGACTTACGAAACATTTGGTTTGGTATATTTGATACAAGAATAATTGTAAATTGTATGTAGTTGTTGCTTATGATTCATAGAATTAATTACGCTCTTCAAAAGAAGCCAATTTCATTAAATCAATCCAAGATGCAATATTAGTTTTAAGCGTTGCGCGGCTTAAGAAATAAATAACATATTATATCTTATCCTAATTTTAAAACGAATGAGTTTGACATAATTGTGTTGTGCTAATAATAAAATATTCTTTTTGAGAATATATAAATCCATCAAACCAACGTAAAATTGTAAAAATAAGTTTTTTAATTGATCCCAAGTCGTACAAATCATGTTCAGCGTGAATATCAGGGTGTGCAATCAACAAGACGCCTCCTTCAATATTTCACATTAAACTTCGTCATTGCATGCCGTGTCGTCGCCTCATACAATCGTAATTAAGTTCGAGCAGATAATTATTCCTTTCCATCCTGGATTGCACATGTCATCTGATTAAAATAAGACAAGAGTACAAAATACTAGGAGTGTTTTAAACACGATTCAAAAGCATGAAGCAAAATTAAGGCCTCTTTTCACGCCCGTTTCTTGAATCGTATCCTTCATGTTGATCCTGGATTCTGTGTGTTGACGTAGAACTGATCCCATACTATCCACACAGCCATGAATCACAAAATGTCCATCTCGCCTACTCCAGATACAAGAGGCCAAGTCAGTTAACGACAAACAAGGTCAGAAAAAAAGACTATGATTAACTGTTTAACTTGTATTAATTCCTTTATGAGGTCAGAACTTAGGTATATAGTGAACCTTGGAAATATGACACATGACTACTGTGATGCGATATCTGCATGTTCGGGAAAGAAAAGACCTTTCAATTAATGTTTGTATCCAATCCAATTGCACGAACGTGAAAGGCGACTAATATGTGACCAAAGCAGATTTGGAGTGGGGGTGTTGTAGAAGCTATAAGTGACCATGGTGCTCCCATTGCAACTCTTTGGTTCGTTGTCTACTAAGGCACCAGTCCACATATGATATTGGCTGTTGCGAGAATACTAAGCAACATACAAACGAAACATCTGTGATAAGGAAACGCATGCCTTTTCGGACTTCCTCTTTTACGTTGATTTTCGTTTTATTATTGAGTAGCCTTCTGATGTGTTTTCAAGCCGAAGTCGGGTCCCAATTATGTATGTGTGTTGAGGAAAAGATATATTGTTTTCACATCTTACGCAATAAGACAGCAAAAATACCTAAAAAAATCAACTATAAATTGAAACCCTCCAGGAATTTAATATTTGGCCCATAAATCAAAATATAATACTAAGATATAATTTGAAATATGTTGTGTGGAGAATGTATTTACCAAATATAAGTCAACACTATCAATCATAACATGTGTGTTGCAATCTCTACAACGGACATTTTTGAACTCTACTGGTATCAAAGGTATCAAATCCAATTGTATATGTGTTCTTCTGACAGAGCTACAGCACCAAATAAAGAAGACTATATATCGACGATAAAGACGCCTGGGTAATGTAAGGATAGGCTAAACAGCTAACGTCTGGTATCATATTTGTCATTCCTCAGCCTAGCCTACTCGTTCTGACCCGCAGATATACATCATTATTAGACCACATCTGGATGCTATATCTGCAAGTTTGGATGCAGTCTGGCGGTATCAGTTATTGGTTGAGTGTCCATCTCCGGTGGCAATGTCAGACACATGTCAGTGATTTCTCACCAAAACAGCTGAAGTATGAAACAGAATATATATATTAAAAAAAATAAGAAAGGTTGACGATGTGTACGTACATTTCAAATCCCGGCAAGTGAGAAGTCGTTGTTCAGCAATCTTTGTTCTGTTCAAGTTTTTTGTACGTTGAGAGGCGCTTCGAAATAGACTTACGGAAATTTTGATTCGCGAAAGTTTAACCTTGCGAAATTTAACTACTATACAGTATTCAGACATCTGTGTAAAGTCTATATGCTTACTCAAACATTTATATTAGCTATAGAAAATCAGATCACACCATTGGGTGCATTCGGCATTTCTCTTCAGTTCGCTGGTAACATTTCGACGTGGCTATGGCAATGCTCTCCTACATGATTGATATCAAACAATAATTGCCGTCTTCTAAGAGTTAAGAATATTGCATCCTAGTTTGTTTCCTGTAGCATATCACACCATTGATTGGTTCTATGTATGGCACATAATAATCACTGCTAGTACGAAGAACGAAGTATTTATCTGAAAATGGCATGTTTTCAGAAATGATGGATTAAAGCTAATGTCAGAAATAATATGTAGAAAGCTGAAGAAAGTGAAATGTTAGCGCACCATGTGGTCATTTCGTCAGTTATGGCTCATCAGTGGTACCAAAGGCCGAAAGAGTAAACATTTATATGTATTGTGTTTGGAATAATATGTAGAATTACAGTGTAAGTGGGAGGTGTCTATAAATCAAGTTATAACAACTTACAACGATTGGATATAAAGATTAGTTTTTCTAACACAATTATTTTATGTAAACCATGCTAGGATAAAAACCAGTTACAAGGGTACACAGCCAACCTCGGGGACGGATAGTCAAACAGCAGAATCAATCACCTTGTGATGCAAAATAACAGCTAGAAATAGGAAGCACTTGTTTAAAAATGTAGTAAGCTAAGCAGAAAACCAAACCAAGGGCACTTTTACAGATCAAAATAATACAAGGCTCTAATGTGAACATATAATGCACTACAGCCCAACAATTTAAGGTGTTTTTCTTTTTGAATTTCTTTTGACCTTTACGACATCTAAGGTAGGAGTCAAAATATCTTTGCACTAAATACCGTACTATGGTATGGGATCTGATATTTCATGAATGTTGTCACTGGTTTTTCATCATGTCCATTACGTTTCCTCGCGCCATGGACAACTCTTCGGCCCTTTATAGGGTTTTGGATCCTGAGTTAGATATTATAAATACTTAATGAAGGATAGATTCCCTTGTTCATTAAACGTGATGGCACGATAACAAAACATAAGCAATGTTGAATAGTATGTGTAGTTTTTAACAGTTTCAAACTGAATTAGTCGTTAAGGTTGCCTGTACCTCTGCAGAAACAGTAACAATGAACGGAAATTGTTGAGCGGCATGACGAAAATAACCCTTTACTTTGCGAAACTGTGATGAAAAAATCAAACAAAAATGATGAAATAAACGGTTATGTTTTGCCTACAAAAGGACAGGGATCCTTAAATAATTTATGTATACCACATATACTACAAAGCAACTTATGATAAGTTCTTTAAGTATAAAAGCTTCTTAATAAATGTATTTTGTTAATTATCTCTTGTATTTTCTATAATATTACATATAATCCTACCTTTCTAAAATTGGAAATTTAACAACTTTGTAATTGTTGTATTCTATCCTTCAAATTTTATTATGTTTAATATATTTTCGACTATATCTTTCATATACACCCAACCATAGGAAATGACCATAAATAATGTAAGCCGTCATTGATGCCTCATGGGATATCAAATATTATTATATGCTTGAACATTTCTCGCAATCACATTGGCCGGATCCTTTACACGTGACCAGTCCTCAACAACTCATGTAGACTGGTTATCCGGTGAATATCGATTTCTAAATATAGCCTATACGGACATTCCCCGCAAACTGTCGCAGCGCATGTGCAGTTAGACCGGAACGCGAGCTGTCAGACGACATTAGATACCAGCTGACGAACGCTTCGCCTCTGTTACATCTGTAAATTTCCAAAAACTACTCTAAGGTAAAGATGCAGTTAACGCAAAAAAAGGTCACCGAACACGCAGCGCGTGTCCGTCGTACTTATCTTAGGGAAACAAACCTTGACGATGTTTTCGAAAGCTACAATGCCGAACTTTTGGATTCAACCCTGGCTAAATTTTACACGGAGGCTCGTTCCTGTATAATGCAAGATGTATGGGCCTTTGTTAATATCACTTTTAAGGTTCATATCACATCATGTTTACCAGCACAAAAGTCTATATTTGTATCATAGTATACATGTCATATTTCTGGGATATGATAAGATTTACTATATGCTAATACTCATGCGCATTATTTAGAGATAGTTTTAACAAAAAAGGAAGAATGTACTTAGATTTTTTTTAATTTAAGACCTATCCTTTCTGATCTTGATCTATAAATTTCATACGTTAAGTCGTTTTATTTGTTTGTCATAGTTCATGAAAGATCTGCAATGGATATCATAACATCACACAATACATCGCCATTTTACCAGCACTATGTAAACACCGGGCAAAATCCATTAGTTTGGAACCAAACATGAAATGACATATTATGAATTTTTGACCTCTGTACCTATATTGATTATTTTCTCATTGTAACAGAAGTGGTCAAATAGAATTCACAACACGACAGTCATTGTTGAAAACAATACGTGTTTAAGTGTGATTTAGTCACAGGGACACAATCAAAACAATTACATAATAAGAATTATCACAAACAAGACAATACCATACTTGACTCAATGTAGGTGATTCAGGAACGTAACCAATTGTAATCAACCATAGTCATAAACAATATATACACATAAATGTAGCTAGAATTCTTGGGTCAAACTTTAAAGAAATTTCAAAATAAATTGACGAAAATAATTGGTTGATTTCTTTAAGTCGTTTTGTGCTGTCCATGATATTATATAAAGGTCGACAATGACTAAGCTAATTGCTTATCGTTGATACATGAGTGATAAGATATGGAATGTATGGCAATGCCTTCTATAGTAAGGAATAATGTCAGGAGCACCTGTTACCAGGCTTACAAGAGCAGCGTATACGTATAAGTATGTATAAAATTTATATTACCAAGAAGGAGGCGAAGAGGTTGTGAAGCTTACTATCTATATTGTTGTTCCGTTTGTCATCTTGAGTACAACAACTCATCAATACCATCTCTATTATAACCGACACATTGTAAACTCCGATAAGATGTTACGATTGGCACTGACGGGATTCCATCGAGATGACCTCTTTCAGCCAATTGTATGATAAGAAAAGCTTCATTCATGTATTATATATATATATATATCAGCCTTAGATACACTGGCCGTACTGTAGAGATAGTTGTTTAATAATGTTGGCGGCACTGATTCTCTTTACCGTGCTCACAACAGCAACCACCTCCAATGTTCCACTTTCACCGGAAATTCGGGATGTCATCGACAAATATCTAACTCAGAAAATAGCTGAAATAGAGACAGAAAGAAGAAGAGATGTCCAACATCTGTCGGATCGTGTAGCGGAGGTAGAAGCCATGCGTGCTAGAGACGTGCAGATGTTTGTCACCCGTATACAGGAAGTAGAAGACAGACGTGTTAAGGATGCCCGAGGCTTCAGAAAGAGTATCCAGGAAGTGAATAACCTTCGTGCCAGAGATGTTCAGGTATTTTCCCAAAGACTACAGCAAATGGCAGATATGCGCGCCAGAGATATGCGCGCACTTTTCAAACGTTTGACAGAGGTTGCTAATCGACACGGTAAGGAGAGCAAGATATCATCAAGTCGGTTGGCGAAAATGCACAAAATGTTCACCAGAGACGACGCCAAACCAACCATCAACCGCAAAGCAGAAGATGCAATGGGAGCCAAAAGCATTGTTAATATCCATTTCTTTTATTACGCCGTATTTCTACATAAGTTTTGTTGCACTTGAACTAAAAAAGGTTTTCATTTTGGTAAGGTTTTGGGTTTTTTATAAATAAAAAACACTTTAATACCAATATTTAAATCTAAATGGACGTTTGAAACGGCCATATGAAGCAATACAAATGTTTATTTTGGCTACTACATAGTTATTTATTTTTTAATTTGTGTTTCGTTCATCGTGTATCAATTAAGATACGTAATAAGCTGATTGCCTCTGTTGGTGGACTATATATCCCCGCGGTTGGTCTTAATCTTTTAGCTGACCTTCATCCTGACATGGCAAGGTTTTGTTTTCAAATATCAACTAATTTTCTTTAAAATAACATTTGTCTATGGACAAGGGAATCTAGGGGGGCAATTGTTGGTTCGAAACGAAGAATTATTGCCAATGTGTTAAGAATGCTGGTAAAAGTGCCATTGGTTTGACGATGTCTGTAGTAAAATATTCATGAAAGATCACAAACAAATGGATCGAATTAACTTTAAATTCTATTGAAAATACAGGTTTTAGTATAGAAAAATCACTGTATATTCTTCCTCTTTTGTTAAATATTTCCCAATAATGCACCTTCGGCTTTTGCAGAATGTTAATCTCATTCTTTCCCGGAAATAAGACATCTTATGTAGTGCACATACGGTTTAATCAAATGGTCGTGCGAAGTTTCATATTTCTATGAAAACTACATTTCTTTTAAAAAACATCACTTCTGTATTACTTATTTGGCATTGTAATTAAACAGGTGGTCAAATAAAATTACATAAATTTATCAACAACAGCAGTCATTGTTGTTAAAACCTAACCGAGACGTTAAAGAAACGTTTGAAATATCAGTATACTATATTTGACTCAATGTTGAGATACAGATGAATCACCTATTGCACAAAAATTCTAGCCATGTTACTTCTATACGTGATTTAAAACTATAGCTACGATACGAGACACTGCATTCATGTTTTGCCTGCTCACAACAACAATAACATCCAATATTCAACTTTCACCGGAAATTCAGAATGTTATCGTGAAATATCTAGCTCAGAAACTAGCTGAAATAGAGACAGAAGGAACAAGAGATGTCAATCGTCCGACGGATCATGTAGCGGAAGTAGAAGCCATGCGTGCTAGAGACATGCAGATGTTTGCCAACCGTATACAGGAAGTAGAAGATAGACGCGTTAAGGATGCAAGAATCTTCAAAAAACGTTTTCAAGAGGCGAGTTACCTTCGTGCCAGAGATGTACAGGTATTTTCCCAACGACAACAGGAAATGGCAGATGTGCATGCCAGAGATATACAGATACCTATCAAACAAATGACAGAGGTTGCTAATCGACACGGTAAGGAGAGCAAGATATCATCAAGTCGGTTGGCGGAAATGCACAAAATGTTCACTAGAGACGACGCCAAACCAATTATCAACCGCAAAGCAGAAGATGCAATGGGAGCCCAAAGCATTGTATCACCTTATCGTATCATGGAACTGAACAGTGGACACCCACAGAACGATCGTATAGAAACAATAGAAAAGCATGATGCAAGCGTCAAATGGAAATACAGCATTGTAATAAGCGATGTACTCAACGATTTAGACGAAAGGGATGGTCAAACAGAGCTTAGATCTCGTGAAAGTCTACAACGTGTAGGTATGGTAACACATTACATGTAGAATGTCGTTAGTGTACACTTGATATTACGATTAATTTAAGAATGCTTAATCAACTAACGGAATAAAATCGATTGATAGTCTGCTGACAACTGCAGTTTCAAAAGATCAGCTAACAAAAAGCCCACATTAATAAATTGATAACATGATATATGCAGCATGGATAAAAACAACAGTCTGCTGTAAAGCAAAAACAAATATATCAGGAAATCGGTGAATCAAATCCACTTTTCAAACTTGCAGATTTATTAATTAAATGGTAAAAATTGATAGTATTATCGACCTAACAACACATACTCCGAATCATAATGCTTTCATTAATTTGCGGGGAATGATTGTATAAAATAGTTATAATTGTTATTGTTGTCACAGCTCCGGAACATTCAGATGGAGATGCCTTACACGAAGTGGTCACCAAACATGTGGTCAACCCAACCCAGGGTCATATAATAAAATTACAAACCCCCAAAACAAACATCGGTGCTAGCTACCATCCAACTACCTGAGTGTTCAACCAGGGATTAACGTATTGTCTTGGAGCTTGGGAATCAACTACGATCCCGGACATGGAATGACAACACAAATTGTCCATAACGTTGTCGAATTCGGGCATACTTCAGTTAGTAGTGGCGGCGCTAAAGATCATTTTCTCGAAGCTCAGCCACTGCAGCAATTCACTTAGCACAAGGTGACATCTATTCGGGAACAAGCATTGCAATAGTCTGCTCGATGTTCACTGGTTTTCTCGTACAAGAATAAAGGGGTTCACATCACATTGAGATCAATATTTTCCTTTCTTCAAAGATATCTTGACTTCTTTCTTTCTTATCAGGTGGAGTCATAAATATATGATAAGGTAAATTAGGGGAAATAAGAAAGAATAATTTATCGACTATGATCAGTGTTACATATGAAAAAACTAGTCTAAGACACGTGCTTTCATCTTAATTAATCATTATCTATTACGTCACTTGGTATGCTAAACGACTTAATAATTCCCTTATGAAGTAATATTAACACAAAATTATCGTAATAGCGGAAGAAACCTGCCAAAAACATAACCAGAAATATCAACATTTTAAAGAGGCTCATTTAGACATGCGTAAATTATGTAAATTATCGATTTCGCTATGGCACGTAAGAAAATATTCTTCTTTTTTTTTATGTTATATCTTTGAAACGTTTTATAAACTGAGTGCGATGTAATTCTCTGTTTAAATGCCTGTTTATCCTCTGATAAGAAAAAAGAGAGAAGATTAGCGGCACGGTACATTTAAGCATACTCCAAACATTATACATATTTCAACAAATATCTTTCCGAGGTAATTTATCAGATCATTTTATTTATGTAACTTGATAGATGTCCTGCACCTTTCTTAAAATATCTACGTTAGAAGTCTATATTAACGCTTATTATTTTCTAACACACACACTAGCAAGGAAACATGATTGTATCATTGGTTAAAGGGAAATAACTCGTACTATTATGGTACTTTGACATCTCTGTCGAACAATCATTAGTTTGTAAGCTGATCCAGCTTCTTGAGACGCATATTGATAAGAATCTTTATCCTTAATAGTTTAAATCTGTTAGCCATTACATACATATATGCGCAAGATAAGAAAATTTCACCGTCCGATTGGTTATGAATTTGAATATTATCCTAGGCGTTGTTTTGACTTTTACTTCAAATTAAAATCTCGAGGTTGATATTTCCCGATCTTCAACAATCATTTGCGTGTATATTTGAGTATTGATTTTCTTACTCTGGACAGGTGTATTCTCAGGGGATGTAAAAGTGTGACGTCACAGTTTCTGCTCCGCTGGCAATTCACTACAACTAACACATTAAATGTGTCAAGGCATACCTGATCATGTCAAGTTAATGGTATGGTGTATTTGGTATGATAACACCAAATTACTACTTAAATATATTAAACTTTGTAGAAATCGGGGAACTTCGCCGTTATGAGTTTCTAAGTATTCGGTCGTAAACCAATACACCTAATAAAGTAGTATAGCTTGCTCCGGGTTGAAGTATATGTCAATTCTATGGTGGCTGAGTAGTGCCCAGCAAAGACGAGAATCAGCAAAATATAATTCTCGTTGTTTCGTCTTTTCGCCCCTAAAAGACAAGAATTAACAAATCTGAATTTTCAAAAACTAATAGTAACTAAATCCCGTCTTTTACGAAACAACGAAATTTCACCGTACACTTTTTACTTGAATTCGGTTTTCATTATTAAATTCTCAACACATAAAAATCGATCGTTGCAAAAAAAAAGTATGTGCATGACATGTACGAACATTTAGATTTTTTGTTTGTTAATATCCTGATCAATATTTTGCAACGCATTCGTAAACTATTGATTGCTTAATGTTTTAGTCATATTTGTCAAGAGAATTAACGATCAGAACAGCTGTCTGCGTATGAAATCGACTATAAAATGTTTATCCTCTCAAACAAATCAATCTGCTACAATGAAGCCCATGTCTCCACTGTTAGCATATAAATTGTGTGAGGTCAGCATTTTAGTAGTGAATCTTTTTTTCTTTCATCTATATACCTCAGATCTAGTTGACATCGTTATCATAGTTAAATGCATCTTCGGTTAATCTTGTAACAAATAGAAATTTTAAAACTGGAATTCTCCCCGTTCCCATTTTCATCCCATAACATCACTTTGGAATAAAATCAATTCTACATTTTCAATGGAATATGTAAAACAAGTAATTTATTTTTCTTGAAGTAATACATGTTTTTTAAAACAAACACGGTATATTGTCATTGTTTTGTCCTATTTTGGAAAACAATACCTGGTAAATATGATTAACCCATAATCCTGCTTGGCGCCCCAGAAACCAACTATTCATTAGGCTTTCACAGTAGTTCTTATGCATGCTATACGATACGGCAAAGTAGTATCCGTTAGTAAATAGGCAATCCGAAAAATCAAGGAACCATAAATGACTAACACAACTAAACCATTTACTATATGTTTTAACTAAACCTTTTAGCTAACAACTTTAATATTTGAAATTCAACACCAGTGACAACTGTCTAGTCTCATAGATACATACCTTACAAAGGATACATAAAGGCCTTTTGTGGTAGGTTTAATGGTATATTAGAGTGTCAAAGCGTCTAGAAGTTGACAACCGGAAGTTTACAATCAAAACCGGTGACCCAAAACAGAAACGTCCCCAGACATTTTGCCCCTGTGCAATCCGCACACAGACATGGAAATATATCAAAAGAATACATTTTAAAATGTTAAAATCTGTCATCAGTTCTTCATTTAACTTCCGCAGTTGCTCAGTAATTAATCGGAACTGATTTTAGATAGGAACTGATTTAGTTGTGCGAGTCCTAAGACGTCCTATAGGCACCATTTTTTTCCACACTCTACGTCAAATTTCTAATTCGTCATCACTTCCAGCCATGATGGCAAAAGTTAAAATTGTTTAAAAAAAATGCATTTGAAGCTTTATAATAAAGATTGTTTCCAATACATATAAAATGTACTGACATTACCGACATTAATCATAATAACGACATTTTACATAATATATTGCACACAAAAAAAATCATGATTTTCAGTACATTTTAGCGTTGCACGTATGATCAAATGAAATTAGCTACGTCACTGAATCTCCTTCCGGTTCACCGCGGTCCTCAAACAGAACTAAGCTGTTAAAGGGTTCTTCCGGTTCATGTATTCCAGAGCCGAAAAGTTGAACGCTATCAATTGAACTGTATGGATCGTCGTCCAAATCACGTGATCTTAGCAGAGAATTTTCGTCACACAAGTTTGTCATTGTAGTTGCAACATTTGTTGCCATCAGTTCATTTTTTCTACAGTCAGCATCACTATCATTGCGTGTTGCAGATGCATGATGAAATAGGAAAACATCCGGGTGTTCAACATCATCGTCTTCCTTGCGACGCAAGTAACTACAGGCAAACGTTGTTTGACCCGGACTACTGTTATAAGGGGAGATAATATCTGTTAAAGATATTTCACTGTCAGGATGGACCTCATGCTGCTGTTTTGCATTGCCAAGCTCACAGGAATAATACCGATTCGGAATGTAGTAAACCTGATTCCCGAGTAGAGAGTTCAAACGGTCGTTTCCTCCCACTGTCTCCATGGCAATGTCGTCGGATAAATCACTAAATTGGTCATCTTCACTAGTTTGTTGAAATGGAAGGCGTCCCTCCTCGCAATTGTGGCCATTTAAGTTTCCAGATAAGCCGATTCTCCATGTATAGCTTTCGAGACCGTCAAGTCCCCCGGGACGGTTACTAATTTGTTGAAACTGAAGGCTTCCCTCCTCCAAATCCTGTACATTTAAGTTTCCAGATACGTCTATTCTCCGTGTGTAGCTCTCGAGACCGTCAAGGTCCCCGGGACAGTTGCTAATTTGTTGAAATTGAAGGCTTCTCTCCCTAAAATCCTGTACATTTAAGTTTCCAGATAAGCCGATTCTCCACGCGTAGCTCTCGAGACCGGCAATGCCCCCGGGACGGTTACCACCTCTACTTAAACTGCGGTTTAAGTCAGAAGAAAACTCATTGCCGGAACATGATCGAGTCGCTGTGGTACTTTCCGGATGCCAATGCTCTTCCTGTGATTTAATTTCATATAAGGCATTCGAGGCAACACGTTCTAATTCTTTCGAGTAGCTATCGATGAATGTCACTTCCTTAAACTTCCCCGAACGTGCAAGTTGCCGAGCTCTATCAACGTTTGATTGGGCCTCAGTAATATCCCCTCTCAGAGCATTCAACCTCGACATAGCCACCCAAAAGAACATCTCTCGTCTTGTCTCTATTCCTTTCCAAATTCCTTCCCATCTCAATTTTTGCAATAAGTTTAAAGCTTGCATAACGTCTTCTTGGCTTGGTGAGAATCCTGGAAGAATGTTCGCACGGTTTCCTATTCCGAGTAAACAGAATATCATTCTAAGAAGAAACATTCTTGTCCAAAGAATGCGAATCTCGTTGTCTTCTTCCTGTAAACTGGCCATGCCCTTCGTTGCAATCTCGATAAGTGATTGCTTCAATTTCTGAGAATGAGTCGCTTCGAACTCCCACAGCAGAACATAAACTTGTATGTAGTACATGTTTGCTACTTCCAAACAGGCTGTGAAATTTGATGCCGAACACTGTGCTTTCATAAGCATGTATTTTCCCTCAGAAAAGCGACCGCCAATTGCATTTGCATTTGCAAGTCTGCCATAATAACTTACGTCAGTCATCATAGTATTACTGCTATCATGCACCAGAGACTTTAGCTCGTCAAACAGCCCGTGACGTGAAAGGTTATCATCGAACGTGATCGCGTGTGCGTCTATTTCAACACCTAAGATGGCCACCAACTTGTCAGCGAGATAGTGTTTCCTGGAAGCATCTACTTCACGCCTTAGTTTGTCGTGATAGCTTTTTGCCAACATGCGAAGAGCTTCTCTTGGTTTTCCAAATCTAGCGTCGTGAACTTGTGATTTCAAATTCTTGAAAAACAATCTGATGGATTTTTGGTTGTCTGTTTGTATCCTGTGGACGCGTGTGATACCACGATCATCATTACCACGTTTAATTGAATCTAACAGTATCTGGGCCAATCCAGATTGTCCAGTCTTCATCAATATGTCTATCAGTGTTAGAAATGAGCACCACTTTTGGAGGTGTTCAAAAAGTTCATACCATAACATTGTGTCCCCGTTTCCACGAGATGCGTCTTTAAGAAACAGACTGTATTGGTCACCATTGATAATTTGTCGGTCTAGCAATTCCTTTAAGACAGGGAACGGGTCTAGTTTTGCACTGACTTGTGTCTTTACCAGTTCCAGAGCATGCTTTTCTATTTCGTCCATATTTCTTTGGGCTTTCACTTCAAGGAAACATCATGTCATGACCAAAGTATCCAAGCAATAGGAACATATTTGTGTCCGCCTTACCTGAAGTATAGCACACAGGACCAATAACCTGTAGCGAGAAACTGGAACCTAAAAATAACAATGATAGTGATATTTTAATTATGTTTCCAACCTGGGCCTGTTTTCACGATACCGTTCTCATACTCAAGCATGGATTATGAGCTCAAACCAACTTGTTTGTAACTCGCTTAAAGCATGTGACACAATCAAAATGTCAATTGTAAAACATCTAAAACGGTATTTGGCTTAGAGGCTCTCCAAAATTCGTTTAAATCACTGACAAAATGTGAACATGACTGGAACAAGATTTTGGACTTGAGCATAGAATCTGAGATTGAATATGAGAACGATTTCATGAATACAGGGGATATTTTAATATCGTGTGTTGCTGTTTACAGTAACGCTTGACTTACTTGGTCTAGTTAGAGTTAAGGAGGTACCTTTCTTCATCTTCTTTAATAGTATGACAGTGCTTGTCAATTGATGAAGCCTACTGGTCATAATTTTCTTTGCAACAAATATATGCCCGAACAGATATTTTACTGTGTTCAAAAATAATATACAAATTAATGTATACAGCTTGCAAATAGGTTAATCAATCAATACTTCTGTAGGAATCCAATGCTGAACTTAATTGCGGTTCATGTTAAGCTTATTAGTTAAAGTAGCAACACTTTAAACTGATCAAATATCTGTTTATAGATTTACAAGTGATGAAACATGTACATTTGAAACCTGTACTTGTGTATATATTGTGTATATATACACGCACATTGTGTTCAATATACTTTTGTATACTTTTTTACCTAATCGATACTGACGACACAGCGCAATGGTGATGTAACTCATATATCTTTTTCTATGCATTTTATTCAGATCTGTAAATATAGGCTACACATGGCCATATAGCACAACTAGTGACATCTGTATGTGTAATGGTTCGATAACTAGTGCAATATGTGACATATAAGTGATTGGTCAGCTACTTTGGGTAGGCCCGACAATGTTGTCACTGTGCGACCTAGCACCACAGAGGTGCCACTCGCTGAGTCATTTAGCAGCGGAAGCGCACCTTATAGAACTTCCGTTAGCGATGGGCATTTGTCAGTCAAGGAAAGGACGCCTGCTGAAGTTTCTTCTGGAAAACCTCCTTTCAGTAAAAGTAAACCGAAAGAGAGCGGACCATGTACATAGGACGGGCAGGAGAGTGTGACAATTATGTCAAGGAATATTTAAAGGGCAGTATGTGACAAACTTAAAGATTCGCAATTTGTTAAAAGTGTACATATTTATGATATAATATGTCTATATGAGTGCTGGGTTAAACCGGACGATGATATATCACTGCCTGGTAGCTGTACATTTGCATTTCCTCGTATTAATGCAAAAGGGGTGGGATTATAATTAAAGATGGATTGAATGAAATTTGTACATTTGCTGAAAATATTTTAGATTGCATTGTGATTTTAAAAGTTAAAATACATCGGTGAAATTGAGGCTAAACATGATACATATATATTTGCATGTTACTTCTCACCTATAAACAGCACGTTTTATGATAAAAATGATATAGGTCAATGTATATGTCTAGAAATGTGTGTACCTTATTACCATACACATGGTGATATTGCTGTCACAGGTGATTTTATTAGTAGAACTGGTGAGGCTGGTGATTTTACTAGATTTGATCAAATAGGAGAATTTTCTGCTGATATGTTATCAAATATTATTAATTATATACCAGATGTGAAGATGCCAAAAAGTTTCAACGTAGATGAACATGTAAATCAGTTTGGTAGACAATTATTAGATGTTTGTAAATCAACCGATCTTAGAATTGTTAATGGTAGACATCCTGGTGATCCTAAGGTAGATATTACATTCTATAATAGAAACGGAACTAGTCTTATTGATTATGTTAACGGAACTAGTCTTATTGATTATGTTTTAGTTCAGGACAATAAGAATCAGACTGTACATTATGTAACCTGCATGATGTCGAGGATGAGTTCCATATTATTTTGAGATGTCCTTGTTATATTGATATAAGGTTAAAACTAATTAAGAAATATTATGTAAGACATACAAGCATGTATAAATTAATTCAACTNTCTTCAACAGGGTGACCACATTGACAGTGTCGGAAATTTATTAGATTTGCATGGAATAGATCATTATTTAAGGTACTAGCTCTGTTTCTTAATCTGGTATGTAAAATGTTAAGTTTTCTATCACCAATCAGATAATATTTTGGAACATATAAATTTTGAAGATTTAGGAGAGAATTCTTAAACGCTGCATGTGAAACTCTGTGTCTTATGTCTAGGTCTAATTGGTTCCAAAGTCGGATTGTAGAAGGGAAAAAGGATGAGTTTGAAAGTTGAAGTCGGAAATTAGGAAGAGAATAATTGTCGGCATTACGGAGGTTGTATTGTGAATTTTCTGAGACAAGAGATATCTGCTGATATGTTATCAAATATTATTAATTATATACCAGATGTGAAGATGCCAAAAAGTTTCAACGTAGATGAACATGTAGATCAGTTTGGTAGACAATTATTAGATGTTTGTAAATCAACCGATCTTAGAATTGTTAATGGTAGACATCCTGGTGATCCTAAGGGAGATATTACAGTCTATAATAGAAACGGAACTAGTCTTATTGATTATGTTTAAGTTCAGGACAATAAGATTCAGACTGTACATTATGTAACCTGCATGATGTCGAGGATGAGTTCCATTTTATTTTGAGATGTCCTTGTTATATTGATATAAGGTTGAAACTAATTAAGAAATATTATGTAAGACATACAAGCATGTATTAATTAATTCAACTACTTACGTGTGAGAATTTATCGAACATTAGAAATCTTGGCAAATATTTAATACAAGCAAACAGAATGAGATCTGGTGTGTGTGGGTGTGTGGGTGTGTATCATATTGTATGTTGTCTTTGTATTATGTTGTTCTGTATATATGTTAGACCTGATAAGTCAACCGACTATAAGTAATTAATAAAGAATTTGTCAACTTGTTGCCTTCACCAGACAAATAACAGGTAAACATACATGTTTGCACACTAAGGTGTAACACTCAGATAAATCCTGTAAACTATATATATATATACCAGTCATTACCGCGATATTACATGTTCAACGATTGTATACGATTGTAAATAAATAAAGTAGTGTACATACCATTTCGCAGACTTGATTGCCGATCGCCCGAGATAAGCGCTGTCACATCCATCGCATACCCACTGCACTTTATCACCATACAAACGACGCAAACCGGAAGAACATTGTTTTGCATTTCTTATCAAATTCGCTTGATACGCTCCGCTCCGTACATGCTGAAAGCAAATGACACCAGACTAAATATAGACATATAGACTTAATATATACAGTACATGCACTGTGTTTATTTTTTGTTTGTTTCCTGTTTTGCCAGTATCTTTATCTTAAAATTACGCACTGTCCTCGTGCATACTATTGCCTCATATGTTGTCTGATAGCAACCGTACACATTTTAATTACGTTTATGTTCAAAAGTTGTACATTTTGTACTTAGTAATTATCCAAATAATTAATTTACTCATATTGTTTACACAAAAAATAGGTTATTGTCATTATATAATACTTTGTACTTATTTTAATATATTACATACCATATAGTTAATAGGAAAATACCTTCAAAACTGTCTTCCAAAGAAAACTTTTCTTCCGACTAAATAATAAAAAAAGAAAATATTTAACTATATCATTTAACCAAAAGCAAGTCTTTGTTATCTGCATGTAGCAAGTTAGAAATGATCAACACTGTTTTTAGAAAATGTTGAATAAAGTACAGATTATATACCCGTGTCCAACCCATTTATGGTAAGTCGTTGTTGGAAACGCATTGTATCGGTAATATGACATATTTATCGCGGCTCAATGAGGTATGCTGTGAGTTATCTACTGAAATACAAATACTCCTCATCTATTGTACTTTTCTGTCACTTTAGTGATGCACGCAAATTTCCAATTTTCACTAGATAATATCATAATACTTTAAAACATGTTCTTCAGGTTGGTAAGTATGGATAGTGAAAACATTCATGTATCACAACCAAAAAAGTGTGTAGATGTGACGTTTCGATGACTAGAACGATATGTACACTGTCACCTTCATCAGAAAATATTTACCAGTGACTCGTGTGCACACAAAGGTGTAAAATGTGTACGAGTTGTTCACAAATCGATTTCGATTCGGCTACGCTGTATTGCCAATATCATAACAATATGTGTCTAACAATACGTCACAATAGATGAATATAATGTAACTGATTTTTTGTTATTCAGGTGTGTTTAGGTTATTAAACAATACATAAGGTTTTAGTGACGATACAAGGGTCTGTTAACATTCCTGTGGTAGTCGTTCGTTTATTGGGTTTATTTTAGACTCTAACCGTCTATCATAATTATAATACATGTATCATACACTAGATAGCTTACCCAGTTTAGTGAATGTATTATCCAATGCATATCGAGGTACACTGTATAAACAACATATTTACTGTAATGTGGCATATGTTATTGACAGGTTAAAAAACCTACCTGTAATGATTTAACCATTCCTAAACTACACTATTTTAACAAGAGCTATTAAATTTGTACAAAGTTAATCGCAATCGATTGAACATACCATTTAAAACGTTTGTGGTTTATTTCCCAAGACTTGAGCTGTCACACTCAATATCCACGAAACTAGGTCGATCGTCGCTATGCACTGCTATTGATTGACGCAATCCAAACCGAAAGAAGATCCTTTTGTTCTGGTTGAATACGTCTTGCACATATCTATTGTATGTCTTTAAACAATGACGCACTTATATTCATCAACAGATTTTGGAGTAATCTTCTTTTAAAATGTACACCGAGCAAAAGATATGTACTTTTTCACTTTTATTCTGACAGGATTTACCATTTACTGCAAGGTTAATCAGCCTGAAGAATGTTTATTGTACTTATGACGTAATTCCTCATAGCTCGTTTTGGATTTCCAGTCTAAATCTGGAGACTCGATAATATTTTTTAAGGATCCTTGTTCGATGTTTTTCGTACATGTATATGGAGCGACTTGGTCAGTGTAGTGCGGTTGACCAGGTCAGTATGCATACAACGAGTGTATAAGTGCCTTGTCCCTTTGCATCTTTCAGAAGCAGAAAACATGTATTGTACCCTGAATACATAGGAATATTCCAATGCTGGCCAGTCCTATCATCGGGTGAGTGGTCCTCCTTCGTTAGACGCTTCGGCGCTTATCCGCGACGTCCTCCAGAGGTGTGCCTACTGGATTGATCAGACCCAGCCAGGGACTGGTCCGCTCTCGCTGCTGCTGATTGGAATGACAGCTTGCTGCCATGTTGTTGCTGCCGCCTCCTGCATCATCCATCGAGTCTCGTGATGTCCCGTGTTGTGGCACCGTGTGACTAGAACTGTTGTTGGTATCCACCAAACGTCTCTTCTCTCTTACTCCATATCCAGTTGGATGCCATATACGCCTGTCTGCTCACCGCATCCACCAGCTTCTTCCGCTCTGCCCGTAACATTCCAAGCAACCTCAAAGTCCTCCATAGAGATTGGCCAGGGAAACCCCTGCATCCGACCTCTACTGGCAGGCACCATACCTTCCAACCTCGTTGTTGGCAAGCCTTTAGCATTTAAGTTGCTGGTACTTGTCCTCTTCCGCTCATGTGCCTCCTCTATCCTTTTCTCCCATGGAATCGTCAGTTCTACCATCAAGACCTGCTTGGAGTTCCGGGACCTCAACACAATGTCTGGGCGGAGTGGTGTAGCAGCCACCTCTGCTGGGAAACCCATCCTCTGATGGATATCTGCCCTCATTTCCCAGTCTCCTGCTGTTGCAAGTATCTCACCTCCCTCCGATCCGCCCTTCCCTTTGGTTCCTGCCTTATACAATAAATGCTAAGTTTGTTTTAAACACAATCAGTAATTGAAAGCTTATTTTGCGAGCTTTCGAAACCATCTGTTTTCTTTATCAATCGAAGAGAGCACACGACCGGTGTATTGACTTTAAACCGCTGAAAGCAACTCACTAAGCCACAATGTGACGATCAGTAAATTAAGCTGTCAGAAAATATCAAGAAATTTCGTTGACATATATAGTTAGTTGAATAGTGCATTCTTCACCTGTGTGGTGCAGAGAATGAAACGTAATATTGCCTCTAAATTACATGCTTGTTTCATCGATATTGGTGTTGATCAAGTTCAACGCTGTCAAAACAGCCCTATATGAACCATGATATCGGGAAGCTTCGATCGTGCGTTCGATATGTGAGCTCTTTAGATACTTATATGATATATTCCGTCGTCACTTACTTGTGTAGATAATATTTAAAGACTACATACATTTTTTTTTCTTTTACAGTTTTAATGATGAAATGAGTTCCTCCTGAGGAGGCAAACGATGTGCTGGATGCTATCTAAATGAATATGTGCTTTTTACATAATTGGTTAATCTAGTGTCTGTAAATAATAAACTTTTTATTATCAAATTGATCTGTAGAAAATTTGATGAACACCTATATACAACACAAAACAATTGATTAAAAATTGAGTCAAATTAACGTAGGCGCGCGCACCACACCCCTTTACAGTATGCAGAGATACGATTGGAATTGACAAAACAATGCACCGGTACAATAATTTATACTCAAAATGAGCAGCAACCCGTGCTTTTTTATTCCCAGTCATAAAGCTTGAAATGTTTTATTCTTTATGCAATCCAAGGAATTTAGCACATAATAGATATACACACCACTTCTAAGAATATTGCAGAGGGATCTGGAGAACCTGTCCGTTTAAGTCTCACTAAGATTAGTAATTTATCAATGAACCACCTGATCAGATATGTAATGTGCATAGCATGGGCCAGTATTATTTGCCTCGTTTCTGACTTTCATCTGTCGAGTGATGCAGTTGTACTGATTGTGGTACCCGGTTTGCGTATAATGTGACTCTGTGACAGTATTTACACATTTCATTTATTTATATTTTTCTTGAAATTGATCCAGTATATATATATACCAGAGACATTTAGACGTCTCTGCTTATACATTTCCCCGTTATCTCGCCTGAGGACATAGTTGTTAAATTGAAAATTGGAAGACACGTAATCTACACCAATCTGCATACTAACTTCAGGTACCCCCTTGCCCACCTAGGCCTGCTGACATCGATATCCCTTTCATGTCATACCCCAGTGTACACAAGTATAATAATAAAGATTGTTTAAGTACAATTCTGATTATATTATCATTGCAATAGTGTCTCCTTTCTCATCACAAACTCAACAAAACCTATTAAAATAAAAATAAATTCACAGAATTGCATTCCATGAAAGTCTTTGGGCACTAAATTGAACGTCCGGAATTTTAATAATTTGGTTTCACTCTTATAATTTAGGACACCTAAAAATAGCTGTGATCAACTTTTGTAAAATGGTGGAGTACATTTTCTTTCTGATCATTATCGCTCATAATGATTTTATCAGTCTAAATATAAAACTCAGATGTAAATTTACTACGGATAGCCAGATTCTTGTATTGAGTTTGGCCTAGGTGTTCATTTCATTTCTGTTCCTTTGAAACCGAAACCATTTTACATAAATCCCCGGATGTTGTGTTCACGCGCGCAGAAGCGAAATTTGACGTAATGGCGGCAGTGCGAAGAAAACGGCCTATAGATGCAATACACGCTGAAGCAAGTCAAAGGAGGGAACAGAAATCAACGAAGAGCAATATGGAATACGTAGAAGGCGCAATTGTTCGCATAAAATTAGAAAATATTCTGTAAGTGTATCACCATTTGGCTGTCGATACTTCTGTCTTAGCCTACAGTAGTGAAGCCACTGTGCAAGAAGTGATAACACCTGCAATATATCTAAATCACGAAAACACCCGTTCATGCATACAAGCAAATGTGCGATTTGCTTTTAATTGAAATAGCTTCAATATTTTTCTTTCAATAGGTGATGCATGTGGTACAGATACAGGCATTGTAGTGCTAATTCCGTGAAGTAACTTAACCTCATATAATCTTGCGATGATCTGATCCCAATATCACACATTGTCATATCCTCTCTCAGAGCGTCAACCGCTTTAACTACAAGAGGCTTTTTATCGAATCCACATCCAACATAGCATCGTGAACGAAATATGTAACGAGTATCTCATAGGTGTCAACCTCTGAAACCTCCAATGAGATCTCTCTCATTCCACTTTATCTCATTTCAAATGAGGGAGAAAGAGTGTGGAACGCGACTGAAACTGCTTTGCTAAATTCATATTTCCCTTTTTCATGTATCAAAATAAATTTAGAAAAAAACACATTTCATTCAGACACGCCAGTTGTCATCATTACACACGCTGCAGTATCTAGGTGATCATTTGACCACAGGATGTAGATTTTTAGTTTGTGTGAGTTTGGAATGATCGAGTTTCAAGGGAGATTGGTAAATTTTGGTGAAAATGAGGGAGTTCCCAAGATATAGCTGCCAGTCTCTGAAGTATTTCAAAACATAAAACTTTTTGACACAATCTCCTTGCATGACTGATAAAAATAACTGTTAAACTTACTATCTCCTCTTCAAATCTTGTTTATGAGCAGAGATAGAAATAAGATCTTTCATTTTGTCTCTTTATAAAAAATTGTCAACGTAGTTTGGTGTGTATTTCACCTTTTTTTAACAGAGCATATTTTTCTCTCCAGCTGTACGTGTCATCAAATTTGTTGACAGTGATCATAACCATTTCATATCTTTACTGAACAGATTTTCACAAAATGGGTACACTTTGTCAACCATTTTCACAAGTAGGACTAAGCTGCTAGAATTGAATTGTACACCCTGACCTTGATAGTTTCATGATCAATTGTCTGTTATCTGGTATTCTGGGTATAAGGCAATTAATAAATTCTACCCAGTAATCCACAGGAATAGTTGAATACTACAGATTATTTGTAAATTTATGTTACTGAACCCTAGCTAGATCAATTGTTAATGGTAAAGATATTGTAATCAATTTTACAAAACAATTATTTCAGTTCCTATCAGCAGGTTTAAGATTGTGTGAAGGATTCTTGATTTTTGGTGGGAAAATATTAACTTTCCACTCAAATCTAGGTACATATTTTAAAAGTATTTTTTCTTTAGTTTTAACATTACCTTTTTGTTTGTTTCAGAACATATGATTCTGTGGAGTTTCAAACTGGACCCTATCTCAATGTGATCATAGGACCTAATGGTACAGGAAAATCCACAATAGTTTGTGCAATATGTCTGGGTCTTGGCGGTAAAATTGGACTTTTAGGAAGGGCTCAGCAGGCAGCAGAATTTATAAAATATGGAAAGCAAAAAGGAATAATTGAACTGGAGTTGTAAGTCATATATGATATTATTTGTAACAAAAACACTGTAGATCTGAAAACAGAAAGTTATGCCTTGAACTGTTAAACTATAAGAGGTAATTGTCAGGAAATTGTTTTATTTTAAACAAATAATCATGTGTACTTCACTTTCACTTTGGATAAATGGTTAGAAAATGTCACTTTTGCTTTAGAAAAAAAGGTGAAAAACATTTGCATCATTTGTTCTCAAGAGTTCATTAGACCATAATATGGGGAAAAAATCTGGATCTTAGGTTTGAAGTCAAGCTTAGAATTCGTCCTTAATGGTTTGGTCTAGTCTGCTACATATACATTAATTGATATATAATTTGACTGTTGGTAGGATTTTATTTTTAAACTTAATCATGAAAATTAAGTTTTATGCAACTGTTATTTCAAAATAAAGTTGTATGTGACTGTCAGTTGTTTCCTTTATTGACATTTCAGATTCAACACTGATGGAGACAATTATGTGATTGTCAGGGAGATACACAGGAACAACCAATCTCAATGGAATGTCAATGGACGTGGGGCCACCTTGAAAGCTGTAAGATGTTTTCTTTATTTTCCGTACAATGTGCATTACCCCCAACTGAATGAAGTCCATAAAAGTAAAAATTCAAATGTCGGGGCACTAGCTCCTGCAGTGTCGCACTTTGTTTTATTGAAAGACGTAACGAATATTGGACCTACTAATCCTCCTTTCAGAATTGAGTGTTCTCCCCCGTAGAGCTGTATTTCATCTAAATTAATTTTTAGCTCGTCTGGTGAGAAGGACCATGGTGAGCTCATGCCATACCGCAGCGTCCATTATCTGTCCGTCTACTTTTCCTTTAAAACGATACTTGTCCTGACAGTAGATTTTGACTAAATTTGGTCTGTAGCATTCTTAGGCCANTTGGGGAAGAGGGGTGGGGCTCAATAGGGGAAATATAGGTAAAACTTTTAAAATCCTTCTACTGTAGGGATAAAGGAATTTTATTCTAATTTAGTCTGGAGCATCCTTGGGCCAAGGGGACTCAATTTTGTATAAACTGTGGGTGTGGCCCCCCAAAAGGCAGAGGGGGGGGGGGGCAAATAGGAGTAATAGTGGTAAAACCTTTGAAATTCCTTCTGCCGTAAGGATAAAGGTCTGGAGTGTCCTTCCAAGAGGACTCGATCTTGTATAAACGGTGGGTGTGGCTCTTTTGGGTGCATAGGGGCAGGGCTCAGAAGGGAAATTTGAGGTTCAACTCTTTCAAATCCTTCTCAGTCTGTACCATTTGAGGGATTTTATCCAAATTTGGCCTGGAGCATCCTTGAGCAAAGGTGTGTTAATTTTGTATAAACTATGGGTGGGCCCTTTTTGCTGCAGAGTTGTGGGGCTCATCAAAAGGGGAATTTGAGGTTTAAGTCTTTAAAATCCTTCACCATTTCTACTATTAGAGGGATTTTATCAAAATTTGGCCTGGAGTATCCTTTGTCAAAGGGGACTAAATTTTGCCCCTCTGGGTGCAGAGGGGAAGGGCCCAAAATGGGAATTTGAGGTTTAAGTCTTCATAATCCCTCTTCCTCTGTACCATTGGAGGGATTTCATCCGAATTGAGCCTGGAGCATCCTTGGGCATAGGGGACCTTTTTTTTATATATAAATGGAGGGTGGTGCCCCTCTGGTGCAGAGTTGTGGGGCCCAAAAGGGGAATTTGATTTTAAATTCCCATGTTGCTTTATTATCCAGGTGTACAATTCAGGCCCTATGGGCCTCTTTTTAAAAATGAAATTGCTTACCTAAATTTACCACTAAGGAGCTAGCTCTAAGATTTTAGAAAATTGTAAGAAGAGATCAATATTAATCAGGCTTTCCTATATCATGATGAACTACTGCTCAGTATTTCCAGAAACCGTATGAGTACAAGAGTTCCATAAAAAATCTTTGAATATAGAACATGGAATCTGCATGTAGATTTATCATTGCAGGTAGAGGAGCTTGTCATGAGTAAGAACATCCAGGTCGGGAATCTGTGTCAGTTCCTACCCCAGGAGAAGGTTGCAGACTTTGCGAAAATGACACAGGAAGAATTATTGGAAAATACAGAAAAGGCTGTAAGTCATCAATTAAATAAAGGCCAAGACAATAAGGGCAGCCCGCTGGTCTGAGACTTGTGAAATCTCCAACTGGACTAGTGATTCTAAAAACTTTTTATATTACTTATGTTGAATAATATTGGGTTAGTGGAATTTGCACATGGACTAGCTAGTAAAATTGGAAACTACTAGCTGGGCTGACTTGTGGTTAATGATATTTACACTAGCCCTATAAATGATCAGTAAATAACATTTTATTTTAAAAATGCCTTCCCAGAAGAAGTATATGCACAAATTCTGTTTCTCTGGACAGAAATTTGTATAAAGCCATAAAATTGTAAACACCAGAGGCAAATAAATTTGTTACTAATACCATGTCATTGAAAAGAGATTAAAGCTTTCAGGTTTTCAAAGGAATGCCTAAAGCAAGCAGATGTTCAACATAATAATAATTATTTGAGGTTCTTATATACTGCTTTATCACACCCTAGTTCGTAGGTTGTCTCAAAGTGGTTCACAAATTGTTATTCATGGTAATAGGGCTTTGCAACAAGCCAATATCTTTCTCAACTGCCTGGGGAGCATACAGCCGGTGCTGTTATTTCGGTACTCACAGCTAGCATTCAACAGTTCTAGCACCGCCCCAACCATGTTCTCGTTTACAGCTGAGTAGACTGGAACAAGCGGAGTAAAGTATTTTGCTCAAGGATACAACACATTGACACGAGTCGAACCCACAACCCGATATCAGTGTATATAGTGTGATGTTTTCAAAATATTGAAAGTAATGATAAGCAGAGTTCTTGATTTTTCACCTGAGATCTCATCAAAATATTTTTGATTAAGTATAAGATGATTGTAATTATCATGTATAGTGTATATAACCCAGCTTACTTTTGTATTTGATTGAAGTTTTATCATGTTCAAAGGTTGGACCCCCAGACATGTATGAAAACCATATGAAACTAAAGGAGGCGAGGAATGAAAGTCGAAGCCTCAAACAAGGATTCGAAAATCTTGAAGAACGATTAGCACAAAACATCAACAAAAACAGCAGATTAGAACAAGATGTAAAGAATTTTCAGGAGCGTGAGCGTCACCTGGAGAAGGTGGAAATCCTTCAGAAAAAGCGGCCCTGGATAGTAAGATGTTAAATTGTGTTATATAGTATATCATTGACATTATCCAGTACCAAGAAATGAGATAATGAATCGGCAACAAGATATGCTCAAGATTTTCATGAGACAGCTTTATTTAAGGCCTGCTTTAAGTAACAACAACACAGCTTCATAGGTTTAAATAGGTGTACTTTCAAAAGCCGACATATAACACAGTTTTAGACAGGACTGCTAAAAAATAACGAAAATAATCACAGATTAAGATAGGTCTGCTTTAGATATTTTATATAATCCCAAAAACACAGCTCTCGAACCTGCTTTAAAAACAGTATTTACATTATAGGAATACGATGAAAAAAGGAAAGCGTATGATGTAGTGAAAAGAGATCGAGACAGCAAAATGGACTCACTGAAGCAAGCGAAAGTGCAGTTTGAGCCTCTGCAGAGAAGACTCGACGAGATTGCAGCAAAGAAAGAAAAAGCTGATTTACAAATGAAACAGAAGGTGACTAATTCAAAATAAGCTTAATTAGTATATTGCAGTTTGAAAATATTTCTGAAATTGAAATGCATGTGTTCAGATGAGAAATATTCAAGATTCATTCCCAAGTTGTGGATTGGACCAGATGTTTTATAATGAATGGAAAAATTATCAGCAATAAAATCAAAGGTTCATATGCAATATGCAGATCTTCGATTATTTCTGTGAAAAGTGTTACCCCCCCCCATTATAATTCAGGAATAAAGAAAAAACTTCACCTATTTAAACTCTATCAGGAGGACACCCAAGAGGTATACAGAAGTCCCTTAGATGTAAATCAGGTCTCCTGGAATCAGGAGTTGCTTCTTTTTCATATAGTGTCCATTGGTATCGAGAAATTTGTGTTTGGTTGAGATTAGTCACTCTTTCATATGTAGGACAATAGGTATCATAATATCACCATAACATGTCTTCTGATAAAGTTTGACTCGAACTCTTTAGAAATGTTAAAGCATGGAGTATATTTCAGACAAACAGCCTCAGAGATTTTGCAACAAAAGCCCAGGCAAATAGCAAAGAGATAGAAGCAGCTACTGACAAGGTAATGCTGAAGCTACAAGTTATTCTGACCAGACAGAAATATTCATTTGAACTGTTTTATCATTTAAATAAATGCTTTGATCAGTTCGATTTAGCTCTCGTAGAACTCTATAGGGAGCTTTTCAAGCAATGTTATCATTTACAAATATTCACATTAATTTGTTAAGAAAAATATCTCATCAAAGATATGTATTTTCCCGAACGCTTTACTTGTATTCATCTGGTTTTGTTTTAAAGTGAATTCTCCAAAAAAAGTTTTCATTTTGAGGATTTTGACTATTGAAAAAATAAGCTCTTTTATTTTAGATGTTTTGACCATTGAAAGTTCTTCTTTGATATATTTTAATACTTACTGGGGGAAAATTAGCATGACAAGCAAAGATATTTGCATGAATATTTTTCCTGTCATTTTTTTCAGCAAAATGAAATTCTGGATGATTTAAACCTCAAAAAGACGGAGGAAAATTCAAGAAGAAAAAGGTATTGATGTTGATGAAAATATGATAAGGGCTATTCCAGAATAAACATTTTTGCCTGAGACCCATTTTACAAATATTACAAACAAGTACACATGACATGAATACAAATATTTTAGACCACGACACCCATATAGTTATTATTATCAGTTTGAAGTACCTCATGGCTCCCTCCCTCTCATATATATACTCTTGTCTGAAAGAGCCTCTGGCATAATGTTTCTTTACAAAATATTGGATTCACAAAAACAATTACAGAATTGTAAAATCAGTTACAGAATAAACTCCTCCAAAGCAAATATTGAACATGCATTATGATATTAATTCAGTTAAAAACATCTTGATTTACGGATATTGTTCGTTTTTTTATTCTTCAGAATTCAAGACCTACAACGACAGGTGGATGCTCTGCAATCTGAATATCAAAACACAGATGAGCAGGAAAATCTACAGGTATCTTGTGTGCAGTCAATGTCATATTGTGTGTATGTGTCAACATCATTTCTTTGCAACATCACTAAATTGATTTATCAGATTGATGAATCCAGTCAAATGTGTATTAGGAAGCTACACCTGAAAAGTTCAAAAGTGGTCTCTTCATAAAAAGTATTGATAGAGATTAAGGGGAGCAGTTTTGTTTATAAAACAACCTCAACAAGAAAATATAGCTGTGTTATCTTTAAAAGATATTTAAGGATTGAATCCTGTTTTGTTGAGGTTTATGGGGTATAAAGCTCTATGGGTCTTGAGACAAGTTTGATAAACTGCGAAGCATTGAATTTGTCTCAAGACCCATTGAGGTTCATTCCCCATAAACTTCAACAAAACAGAATTCTACCTTTGTATTTATATTCAATGCGATATTGATATTTTTTTGGATAATTTCTAAAATATGGGTCTTGTGCAAGTCTTACACCACGGAAGGTACCGAAGCTTAACATGTCATCGCTCACTGTGAGACGTCGTCCTGGTAAGATAAATAAATTGAAAATGAAATAAGATGTGAATTATTTTTCTTTGATTTAATTGAAAACTTCTTCAGACAAAAAAAAAACAAGAAATTGAAAACAATAAAAACCTCTTCAGACAAAAAAACCCAAGAAATTGAAAACAATCTATTAACAGAAGTAATTCCCACGCTCCCCAGAATAACAAAGTAATCACAATGATAATAGGCTGATTTATTGGTACGCCAACTGAAAAGTTAATTGAAAAATAACTTTAAAATGCCTAGCAGGTATATGGAGTCCAAGTTCAGAAGAAATGTAAATGTAAACAATTATATCATAAAGGTGCGTGAAATGATATATAGAGAATAATACATCCTTTTACCATATCACACCCAGTATCAACCCGAGACTGCAATATCAGCCTGATGGCCAAAGGCCCGAGGGCTGATATTGGTCGAGGGTTGATGGGTTGATGGATTACTATAGTTAATAATTTTCACTGATCTGACAGTTAAAGGATGTGTGAAAATGGCAGGTTTGGACACACATTTGAATGAAGCTTGTTCAACTATCCTATATTTTCTGTGTTCACTAGGATATATAGACACTGCATATCTGTAAAACTGTACAATGAATGGTCAGTTGCCTTAGCAGATCTCACTTGGTCAATGCAGTAGGAACAAAAAAAAATTCAGCTGTCCCATTGTCTGTTGACATTTTTTAAACACATTACGTTGATAACTCAATTAGATAGTATTGTTTGTTTAAAGAACACAGAAATGGCATCCCTCAGTTAGATTACCCAAAGGTCATTTTTGCGTTTTTTGATCAATTTCTATGTGTGGTAGTGACAGAAGCTATGTTTTATATGGTTGTACAGCCATTACTGGAAAAGGCAACCAATGAAATGCGAGCTGTGAACAGAAAGATGACACAAATACATGAGGAGGGTGAGGGTATCCGACGTGGCATTGCAGATCTAAAGAGACAAGTGGATGGTGAGTCTGGATGTTCGATTCTTGTCCATTTCTACATCATAATAGATATATATGGTCTGTATGCATGTTCCTTGCCATGGTTTTGACCATATTTCCTGAAACTTCACACAAGTGACATCAAACTCTGGAGCATAGTTTAAAGTCAAAGTCATACATTTAGCTACACGGTCACAGTTACAGACTATTTACTTGAGGATAGGAAATAAGATATTTGGCTGGTCTGCAGGTTACAGTTTTTAGCTTAATTTCATGGAATGTTACAGAAGAAATTCTGACTTGTATCAATCTCTACATACCAGAGGAAGGTCAAGTTTTTGTGGTCAAGGTCACAGTTGCAGCATTTTGAGAAAATTGGCATGTTCATGCATTCCTGACTAAAAGTTTCAATCAGATTTCAAGATACTTAACACCATTATTTCAGGCCTCTGTTTCTGAGAATTGGTTGGTTGTGCAGGTGATAATCTAAGGTCAAGGTTACAGCTTCAGACTCTTTACGTGATGAACGAAAAAATTTAAGCCAAATTTCATAAAACTCCCTCCATATTGCTCAAAATCAAAAGCATCGAGTGAGAGTCCACAAGACAAATGAAATAGTCAGTAGGACATTATCCAAAATGTAAAAAGATCTAGTTCAAAAGCAAGTTTAATGATTATTTTGTTCTAAAAACATTTTATAGTTATTGCAAGAGTACTCTTTCAAAACAATAACTTTTCAAGTCTTTCCTTAATATACATTTCAGATTTTAAATTTATATATTTGATGACATTTGTTTTTGCAGGATACCAGCAAGAGCTGAGGAGGATACAGAATGTGGAGAATAAGCGAATGGAGATCTTACGAGGCAAGGACAAAGACACCTACAATGCTGTATTGTGGTATAAAGAAAATAAACACCAGTTCAGAGGCAATGTTCATCTCCCTATGATGTTGTCTGTAAGTATATACCGTAAATGCTATGTTAACCACCACACCCCTAAGTATTTACCGTAAATGCCCTGTTAACCACCACACCCCTAAGTATTTACCGTAAATGCTATGTTAACCACCACACCCCTAAGTTTACCATAAATGCTATGTTCATCTCCCTATGATGTTGTCTGTAAGTATGTACGTAAATGCTATGTTATCCACCCTACCCTATGTGATAAAAAAAAAATAACCGTAAAAAAGGACTGTATGTTGGGGTTCTGCTTTCTGAAGTCGTGTTAGCCCCATAAAACGAAAATATGTAGAAATTTCAATAATAACTTCTTTTCCTTTCAACAGATAAATCCGAAAGATGCTTCATTTGCCAAATACATAGAGATGCACATTAGTGCCAAGGACTTTCAGGCCTTTGTGTTTGAGGACAGCGAGGATTACACGAACTTTATGAACATGATCCGTGACGAACAGAAGCTAAAGGTCAATGCTGTCAAGGTTCCTCAAGCTCCACTGAGTTCGTTTAAACCTAAATACAGCATAGATCATTACAGGTAAGGGAGAGAACTCCTGTAAAAAACAGCCCTGAGTGAACTCTCTTTTTAGCTCACCTGGCACGAAGTGCCAAGTGAGCTTATGCCGTGGCGCGGCGTTTGTCGTCCGTCCGGCGTCAATATTTTACTTTAAACGACTTCTTCTTTATAACCAAAAGGCCTAGGGTGTCGATATTTGGCCAGAAGCAAACTTAGATGAAGGGCTACAAAGTTTGTTAAAATTAATGACCTTCACCTATTTTCAAGGTCACAGGGGTCAAATATGTTAAAAACTTTAAACATCTTCTTCTCAATAACCAAACTGCCCAGGGAGATGATATTTGGCCAGTAGCATGCTTGGGTGAAGGGCTACCAAGTTTGTTCAAATGAATGACTTTCAGTTATATTCAAGGTCACAGGGGTCAATTGTCTTAAAAAACCTTTAAACAACTTCTTCTGAATAACCAAAATGCCCAG
>NW_018407582.1:909560-996786 GCF_002113885.1 Mizuhopecten yessoensis
TTTCAACAACTTGTTCTGAATAACCAAAAGGCTCAGGATGTTGATATTTAGTTAGTAGCATATGCTCGGATCAAGGACTACTATGTTTGTTAAAGTGAATGACTTTGACTTATATTCAAGGTCACAGGGGTCAAATTTGTTTAAAATCTTTAAACAACCTCTTATGAATAACCATGGGTCCCAGGATGTTTATACTTTTCAAGTTGCATTCTGAGATGAAAGGCTATACAATGTGTTCAACATAATGACTTTGTTCGACTTTCAATTACAGGGGTGAAATGTTTTAAAAAAAATTAACAGGGTCTTTTGAATGAATTTTAATCATAAATACTGATATTTTGCCTGTAGCTTTATTTTAGATCACTTTTAAGGTTACAACTGTGTCAAGTGTGAGTTTTATACCAGGTGAGCGATGCAGGCCCATTGGGCCTCTTGTTTGTGATTTATAGCTGAAACGTATACATTGGTAACCTTTAACATGCCCTAGATTATACCACAATAAATAAATAATCGAATTGAAAGTGTGTTATATATTGTAGGTGTTAAAACTTGAACTGGGTAAAAATGCTTTATTGATATTAAGTTAACTCATTTACCCCTGAAATTTCAAAATGAACTATTCCAACCTTTGAATTGAGAGAGTTTGAATGTGTCTTCAGGGGTGAATGAGTTCAGCAATACTTAGTGTTGTTCTGATTAATCGATTTAGTCGACGTCTGGTTGTTTGTTTCTAAAAAAAACCGATTAATCGATCTGTTTTCCATGATCGATTATAGTATGACTAATCAAAGTATTAACAAAAAAAAACCTTGGATAGTCAATGTTATTACCGCAGACGGCGAGTTGTTTGTTCTTCATCAAAACAACTTGACCTAATGTCCCACACAACGACGACGCTGATTGGCTAGCTGGTCCACCCGTCAACCAATCAGAATTTGCGTTTCAATAGAAATGCTGCATGGCTCATTCAGTATGTGACAATATGGCAAACCAGTACATTCCGGAGATTTAAACTCTATGATCATCCGGGGGCTACCGATTTTAACGTTTGGAAGGTATTGTTCCTCCTAAGCGGGATATAAATAAAACGCTTTGTTGTAAGTGTGGGCTATCATATATATAAAATGTTAAGTTTGTCGGGGTGTCATCAGGTGAATGCCAATCCATCGCAGGAATTTCTGAATAAGAGATGCAGCTATCACAGCATAATGGACATTGCAAACATCATCAATTTCATTTCCAAATACATATTTTTCAATAACTATAAGGTTCTGTCAGCAAACGTATTGTTTTTGTATGAATGTTGTGCGTTATTAGCGAAATTCTCTAACGTCGGGTTTCCCTCGAAACGAAAGTGAAAGTAGATTTCAGAAAGCAAATATAACCTGAAATTACTGAATTTAAGTTAAATTTGATCGATCATTAGTCAATCATCAGTCACTTGATTGAAAGTGATGATCGAGTATGATTTTACAAGTGATTCCCAACACTAGCAATACTGTTAACTTACACTGTGTACTATACCAGTTAACATGGTCATTCAGGAACCATAAATATTAATGTGGTTTATTATTTCATATGCATTTTACGAAACTGAGTTTTACAGTGTACTTTCCCATCATAATAATACTGCAAATGTGGCCATTGGAAACATCTTAAAATTTAAAGAAAAGTCTAAATGAAAATGAAAATTATTTGATTTAGTTAAGTTGATATATATAATACTTAGTGAAAGAAACTTGGTTTGCTTATTTGTGTAGGCAGTATGGGTTCCAGGGCTACCTGAGGGACTACATGCACTGCCCAGAAGGGGTGATGAGATACCTTTGTGCCCAGTACAACGTACATGCCATACCTGTTGGCAACAGGAAAACCAAAGACTGTATAGAAGACATCAAGAGAGACCACCCAGAGCTGCGCACCTTTTTTACTGATGATTATCAGGTATTTGATAAGTTCCTCACTGGTTATACTAGAGGAGACTTATAAGAGATATGCACAAACCAGTCTGTGCCTCACAATGCTCTAGGCATATATCACTTTTACCTGCAATTGCCTTTTTTTATGGTGAGTGCCCCACATTAAAATTTGATCTTGTGCTCTACTATATACAGAGTTTTGGCCCTTTGTTCTCTAGGCACACTTTATACAGAGCATTACTCATGTACTCTGGTCGCATGCAATTGCAAAACTGGGGTAGTGAAGTGCAAAACATAAATATTGCAGGAGATAATAAATTAAGTGGAGATAGAAATGTTCCTTTGTGTGAGCCCTGTTAAACAAACAACCAGATTACAGAGTAATAGTGATGTTGTATACAAACTACAATAAACAGAAAAAAATATCTAAATAGAAATAAATGATTCAGCTTTATGTTATGACCGCGGCACTTTGTAAATGATCTTAAACTATTTGGCTCATAAATATAAAATTTGGCGCAAGAAAATTTAAGTTTGGCCAAAGTTTTGGCTCAAGAAAATTTTGGGCGGTCGCCCCATGCCTGGATACCCAAAAGTATGCAAGGCAATTGAGTGAAAATGAGTTCCATAAGGTCAAAGGAATTATTTGTAACCACACTGGTAAAGGAAACATAGGCATGAAAAATTAAATTTTAAAAAAGTTTAAAAATTCTGGAAAATTCTCTTTTCATGAGCTTGTGCTGGAAAATTGCTATCAGAAACTATAAATATATATAAAACATACAACATTCAGCTAAATTTGTTTCTGTTTTCAGTATACATTTCGGGTTTCCAGATATGATGGGACAATTTCTTCAAGAAGTTCCAAAATAAGGTTTGTATCATTTGTACTTGGTAACCTAAGGAAAAATGTATTAATTCCATGAGTTAAATATTCATAGGAAAAAACAAGGAATAATTCCTTTTATGAATTTGTAAATGATAAAGGTGTTACTGAAGTGATGAAACTTTTTTTCAGTAACACAATTTCACTGTGGGCGATTTGATATGTCACAATCAAATCACTTTCCTTTTGATACCTTTCACAGAAATTGGATGTCTAAAATTGGTCAGATCATTAAAATTGTAGTAAAATATTGCCTATATATTTCTCTGGTGTTATAAAATATAATAACCTCCTTTCAGATTCCCGACATGGTTGACTGCATCAGCTGATACAACAAGGGAGAAAGACCTGGAATCTCAGATACGAGTAAGATCTGATAAGTGTTGATTCTGACCCCAGTATTATTAGTAACCCTTGTTTGAATTTCTTCATATATACATACACACATAATTGTATATCTGTATGGTCTGATTCATAGATGGTAGTTTGTGCGGAATCTGTACAATGTTTTACATGTATGGCTTCCGCTTTGCAAAATAAAAGAGTTTGATTTTCCTCCTGCAAAGATGTTCTAGATTACAGCATATATGTTATCAAGAAAGAGGTTTGTTAATTTGTCATAATTTTTGCCTTAATAGGGATTTCAAGACGAGTTAAAGAAACAGGAAGAAAAATACCGAGATCTTCAGCGACAGTCAAAAGAGCTTGAAGTGAGGATGAACCGATTGAGAGAGGAAAAGGTTGGTGATAGTAAACCGTTTATTTATGATCACCTTATAACCACAAATAATAATTTGTGAACCACCTTGGGACAACCTACCAGCTAGGTTGTGGAAAAGCTATATATAAGTGTCATGAGGATCCCAGTCTCACTGCACTGTAGTTTTTCCTGCATTGATTAACCTCCCCTTACTATCTTAGACAAAGGGTCTGTATGTTTATGCGGAACAGCCGGTACGTCCGTTTTTGAAGGTAACATTTTCGGGTATAAATCCTGGCGGACCTGCAAAAGCTTATGCAGGCCTTGCAAGGCTTTGTCAAGGCTCGCCTGAAAGCAACATCAGATTACTTGGTCCGACCTTATTTCATAAACGAACAACATTGGTCCAACCGGTTCAACCGTTTGGACCGTGATAAAAGAAAACTGCCTTGATATCTTATTTGGTAAGAGCAACAGTAAAATGATTGATCCAAAGGTCCAGGGTTCAAATCCTGCGTGGCAACATTGTAATTTTTAACTAGGAACAATTTTGCTGATGATTTAGTTTCATCTTTTTAATTAAATCTCTAGTCAGGTTCTCTTTGTTACTTTAGATGCAAGTGCTCAAAGAGTGTCTTTTATGCTATTTTGGTCTTTGCCAGGAAATGGACTTTTATGCTATTTTGGTCTTTGCCGGGAAATGTACTGTGTAATAATAATGCATAAGACGAGAAGTTCGACTGTCACTTGTACATTTCTCTTGAAAGCAGCTGTAAAACTCTAACATAAAGTTATCTGGTTTTTAAGATTTTGGTTCATGTACTATAAAATGTTTTCGTGAGAAACGCAAAAAAATAGTATATGCTTGTTGGTTAGAAAAACTTTAAAAAAAATAAAGGAATTTTATCATCGAATTATTTTCAGAAACAACTTACTCAGAAGAAGGACCAGAAAAAGAAACTTCTATCTCAAATTGAAAATAAAAAACAAAGGTAATATTTATATGATAGTGTATACTGTTTTATTCAGTTGGATCAAAGGGCCAGGTGTGCCTATACTGGGGCATTGGTCTATCCATCTTATTTTTTTTCATTTAAAGACTTCTAATCCAGAACTGCTAAAGGGATTTTAACTTAATTTGGCATGGATCGCGAGCATCCATTGGCCAAGGGAATTAAACAATTTATTCATGAAGTGTGGGGTTTGCATTGGAATAGAGAGGTGGGACCAAAAAGGAAAAGGGATTTCAATTTGATTATTTCTTCCATTTTCTATTGGATAGATTTTGACAAAACTTTGCAAATGCTCCTCTATGGCTTTGAGAGGAGTTGTTTTGGTTCGGACCAAGATGTACATTTGAAGATGGCCACTTCTCCTCTAAAAGTGACTGACTCAAACATTTTCAATGTCTACCTGGAGGCAAATTAAGGCCTTTTAAACTTCTGCCAGGCAAAGTAACCAAACTCCAAATGCTCTCTTGAGCTGGCATTGTTATCTTTTGGATTGATTTGAAAAAAAATGACCACTCTTCCATCCGATTGATGATTTCAAATCTGATCTGCAGCAGTTAAGAACTTGTCAGAAACATTTGGATTAGTCCTCGTTTCAAGCACATGATCAGTTTTAACCAAACTTTCTACAAATGTCTGATATTTTGTATAGCGACACGTTCTCAAGTAAGTGAAAACATTTTAACTTGTCTGAGTTCAGATATAAAAAGAAAATGATCGTACATGCCAGCTGATGAACCTTTTGTTATTGTAGAATTAAAACAGAAGAGGCAGAGGCAATCAATTTGCAAGCTGAGAAGGAACGAACAAAGAAAAAGACTAGGGACATCAATATCAAAAAGTGTAAATCTCTGCAATTGATGAAGGGAAACACACAGGCAAGTCATTGTTTAGCTAGCTCCAGACAAAAAGGAGTGAAAGTATATGTTTGTACAGTGGATGTTTGAAAATCCAGCTAATATCATTCTCGGGGCATGTGGCTGCATTGTGAAGCAGCAGGATTAAATAAGTGGGACAAGTTTCAATATGAACTGTATGCAGGGAAGTATGTACTTGCTGCTGAAATAAGTTTTGCTCTTCACTAGATGTACAAGGGCAAACTCCTCATGATGGCTAATATGAAGTGCTCAGCATTCCAAACATAGTATTTCACAGTTAACTGCTCACTCATCTAAAGAAGTTGACGTGTTTATAACCATATCAAAAAGTATTTTATAATAATTCAGATAGATAATCCTTATGAATACTGTCAGAGATGTTTGCAAAGCCAATATACTCTTGGCATCTTAATTCATAATTAAGGAAATATTTAATCGTCTTGCTATCAAATTTACTTTAAGAGGGTCTTTTTTATATTATCCTGTTTGGAAGATATTTCATGAGTTGAAAATGGCAATAAAGAGAAACTTGTGATATCAAACTCACAATACCGTATATATCCATTGGATGGCCGTATTTACAAGTAGCTTGTTCCCCCACTAGTGGAAAGAGTTAGTAGCGTTATTTCTGGTGTAGAGTTATATTTATCATGGCTTTCTCAAGAGGTAAAACTGACATCATACCAGATGTTTTTCCTGAGTGAAGTTGTGTTCATTAGTTGACTTTTTGTGTAGAAATGCCTGGAGTTGATTATGGGGAAGGTGCGGCTAAGTCTGCAGCATGCTTCCATTGTCAAGGACCAAGAGATAGTTGAAGAGGAATTGAGGGACCAGTCCCAGCATTTGGTGAATCTCGAGGTCAGTATTTAGAAATTTCTTTGTCTGATGGATATATAAATCTGTATAAGGTTTATCTTGAAATTCGTTTAGTTTAAGTTTTGAAATTTTAAAGTCGTTATTTGGAGAAATCAGAGGTTATAATTTTGTATTCTGTAAGTTTGATAATTATGGGAAAATATCCAGTCCAGATTTTTCACACTTATTATTCCAAAACCTAAACCTGACACCTGGTTTATATTGATGGCTCTTAATAAAACCTGGCAGAAAGATATGATATTAAATGTGATTAGGACAATATTGAATACATGGACTCCTTTTTGCTGATTTGCAGAGATCTGCAGAAGAGGCAAAGTTGTTGGTGCGACAGACTAAAGATTCAGCCAAACACTTACTGGACCTGGCCAAACGTGCTACCAGAACGGCTGCCAATGCTGAGCTTTCAAATGAACTCCGTGAGGTAGAGTTGTTCCCCCTCTGACAAGTGTAAACACAATATACACTTTCTGTTGTCTTGTTTTACATTCAGCTGTGAATTTTAGGCCCGCCATCATAAAAAGATGGTGGGTTGTTCAAATTGCCTTTCAGCCATTGTTATTCTTAAACAATACTTTTAATTGCTATTTTTCAAGAAGTTCTTGACAGGCTTTCCCCAAATCAAAAATTGATTTTGACAAGTTAAAGATTCTTATTATTTCTCCGAAAGGACTTGATTGATCTCAAATCTTTTAATCTAGATCTGTTGCCATCCATCTATTTCTTTTCTTTTAACCTCTTCTCAAGAACCACAAGATATTGTTTAAACATTGCTCTCTGAAAAGTTGTTTTAGTAAGGCCAAATAAAATTAATTACTTGGTTCTCAGGCCAATTTTTTTCAAAATAGATGCAGCAGGGTGGTATTTTTTTATTTCATTTTACATGGCAAAAACGAGACGAGGGCGATTTTTTTTTTTTATTGTGTAGTTTGTAAAACGTTTATTGTGGGCGTTACCTTGTCTTTTTATAGTTGTGTAGAGACCCATCATAGAGCAAGCCTCCGAAAATCCCCACGATGTTCAAGATGAGATTCGCGAACCCCCCATTCCTTATTTGTACATGAGCGCCATTTGTACACAAGACTAATAAGACATAATCATTTTAACGCTTGCCTGTATCTCAATCCTTATCTTTATTCAAACGTTTTCGGGACTAGGGTGACTAACGAGTAAAAACGACATGCGGACCAATTTTCCGATTTTTTTCAAAGATGGCGGCTGGCGCATTGATGATTTTTATTTTATTACTTTCACGATAAAATCGGCAATGCGCACGGTGCCATGAAATGCGCGCGGGCCTGAGAACCAAGTTATCAATTTATTTTGGCCTAAAGGTATAATGCATGTACACCAGTGTGAGACCACTTAGGAATCTATAGCAAATACAGCTTTTTATCACATACCTGTTGAATCTTGTTATAGTAATACAAGCAATTTTCAGACCATGAAATGCAACGTTCTGTTTTGCACATATGCAATACGGAATGTTGTATTTACCTACTAGCCGGAACTATTTTTTTATGAGAATCCCCTTGTCATGTCAAACTGAAAAGTTCCCGGTAATTGCAAAAAATATCAAATACGGAAGGTATGTGATAAAAGCAAGACCACACACTTGTGGTTTTTTTTCTAACGAATCAGAAAGCACATATTCGTCCGTGCAATAAATGAGTGCTTTCTGATTTGTTAGAAAAACACAAGTGTGTGGTCTTGCATATGTATTTACCAACAATGAATTTATGGTGGATGTTGTATAACAAATAATATATTTCTAGATAGCGGCCCTTGGCATAATGCTGAGTAAGTGTGTGTCAGATGAATTAAATTTATCTGCAATTCTGTTTCGAATTATAAGATTATAACTATGAACGGAATTCTTTTTAATGCTTAACTAAACATATGCTTATAAGATAGTGGATTTTCAGAGGTTTGAGCAGTATCCTGCCACACTAGATGAGATTGACGCAATGATTCACGAGGAACAGGCACGAGCTGATTCACTGTTCCAGGCAGATAAAAGTGTGAGTATTAAACAAAATCTGTAATGGAACGAGAGAAAAAAGTCCAAATGTGTTAGAACTAGAACTATTATCAGTGTCCTTACAGAACAGTGTGTTTTCCTCTTGTTGAATTGGAATAGAGAGTTGTGTGTAAGCTTTTAAGATTATTTGGAAATTGTCAGACTCTTTCATGCCCAGGGGTGTAGGATAGGGATTTGTTATAAATAGAATTGTATTATTATCATGCAAGGGCGTGATTTGATGGTGAACTTAATCACTTTCTATCTTCATGCAGTCCAAATTTGCATAAAAAATTACTGCAATGATATTAATCTACATATATTATCCTCAATCATTAAATTGAAATAGAGAGTTTAAGACTGACAACTATAGTGGTAATAGGGATTATGTGAGGGTATCAGTTAGCCTCCTAATAACAATTAAGGTTAAACTTAAAACTAGTCATCTGAAAACTGGGTTCTCAAATTTTGAATGTTGATATTTATGTACAAAATTCAATTTACGTGTGCAGATCGTGAAGGAGTATGAGGCTCGTAAAAAAGAGATTGCTGCCCTTGAGGCCGAGCTGGAGAAGCGACGACGTACCATGGCAGGCCATCAGGAGGAGATTGAACGAGCCAAACAGCAGTGGCTCGAGCCACTCAAGGGTCTTATAGACACAATCAATGACAACTTCAGTTACTTCTTCTCCTGTATGAACTGTGCTGGGGAGATAGAACTCCACCAACCAGAGAACCAGGTAAAAATCAGAGTCAAGGGAGGCTGAAAAGAATATTTTGATATATATGTATGTAGAAGATAAATTACCTTTTATAATTGTTTCAAAAAATGTAAACAGTGTTAATAGTCCTGCCAAGATATACATCTTTTCACAAACAGTGCATAGTATAGTACGTGGCTGTAAATAAACACTTTTTTTCACAAATGTTATGAAACAAATTAATTCAATTTATATTAATCACACTTGTGGGCCTGGATGAAAGCAAACAGTGGGTCTTAATTTGGAAAGAAACTTGGGTACCCGGAGAAAATCAACGTGGTCGGACAGGTGACCCCATACCCTTTCAAGTCCGATCGGGAAATCAAACCTGGCTGCCTTGGTGAATGGCAAGTGCTCTATCCACTGCGCCACCCAACCACCCCCAATTTCTGTTAACTATATGTGTAACAGTATTATGATTGATAATTTACAGAAAATGTGAAATACTTCTTAAAGACATTTAATTACAGAAAATGGGAAATACTTCTAAAAGGCATTTAATTAAAGAAAATGGGAAATACCTCTTAAAGGCATTTAATTACAGAAAATGGGAAATACTTCTTAAAGGCATTTAATTACAGAAAATGGGAAATACTTCTTAAAGGCATTTAATTACAGAAAATGGGAAATACTTCTTAAAGGCATTTAATTACAGAAAATGGGAAATACTTCTTAAAGGCATTGAGTGATTTATGATTTACAGAAGAGAGTAAAATAATTAAATAAATAAATTAAATTTTACAGGAAAGAGTGAAAGTGGTATTTGCCTAAACAGAATTATTACTTACATTAAGTTTGTGATTAAATATTTATTGAAACTATGTGAATTGTTATTTTGCAGGAAGACTATGAGAAGTATGGGGTGAAGATAAAGGTGAAGTTCCGTGATGCTGAGAGTCTGCGAGAACTGACCCCACACCATCAGTCTGGTGGGGAGAGGAGTGTGGCCACCGTTCTCTACATGATGGCACTACAGGAGCTGGCGAAGTGTCCCTTCAGATGTGTGGACGAAATCAACCAGGTAGAGTCGAGAATCTACACTGACTTCCTTATTTCTTGGTACCAAATTCGGAATCTGCAATGTAATATTTGAATCTTTTTATATGTCCATCTGATACGGAAAGTATTATGGCTGAGATAACGTGTGTGCATGCAATATCCCCTCAAAACTTTGAGTAATTAGTAACAAAATACACTCAAAACCTTTAAGAAGATTAAATATTTTGAAAACTTAATATGTTCACTGAATAAAATCTTATTTGGATTTTGCAATATCTGCTCAAATCTTGGGTAATTAACTGATCAACTTTTCAAAATTTATAAGACGGTTAACTTATGGGAACATTGTGATCAATATTTGACCTAAGACATTGATCTCAAGTACTGAAATAAAAGATTATATCTCAGTCAGTGAGTTCTATTTGACCCAAGACCTTGATCTCAAGTACTGAAATAAAAGATCATATCTCAGTCAGCTGTGAGCTCTATTTGACCTAAGACCTTGATCTCAGGTACTGAAATAAAAGATTATATCTCAGCCAGTGAGTTCTATTTGACCCAAGACCTTGATCTCAAGTACTGAAATACAAGATCATATCTCAGTCAGTGAGCTCTATTTGACCTAAGACCTTGATCTCAAGTACTGAAATAAAAGATCATATCTCAGCCAGCTGTGAGCTCTATTTGACCCAAGACCTTGATCAGAATTACTGAAATACAAGATCGTATCTCAGTTGCTGGTTTATGTAATGTCTAGACTTGGTATGCCAGTACATCATGTGAAGTAACACTGCAACTTGCATTTGACCTTGTGACCTTGACCTCAAGGACTGAAACACAGGTTTCCAGAGCAGATCTCAGTCACTGGTGTGTAGCTGCATCATGGTAAGGCAGTTTTGAGTACTGAAACGAGAGAACCGTAACCCCGTAGTTTGACCTTTGATCGTGACCTGAAGGACTTTGGAGCACATCTCAAAGATTCGAGTAGATTGATCAAACTTGGTGGGCTTACACAAGTATCATATACATCATGGTCAAGGGTTGTTCTGTACCAAACTGATTCACCACTGTCTCTATTTTTGTATTGTTTTACATAAAAACGTTTGGTGCTGGCCTATCCACAAAGTGGCAGCCCCTATCTTGAGTTAAATTTGTCTAGTTTGACAATTGTGATGAAGGCTGGTATGTGATTCATGGTATTTTTTCTCTGCAATAAAGATGATAATAAAAAAATAATCATCTAATGATAGCTAATGTATTGTGAAAAAGTTTTACATGTGGATTTGTAATCTGTGATTTTAGGGCATGGATCCTGTCAACGAGAGGAAAGTGTTTGAACTTGTGGTACAGACTGTTTGCAAGAAGTCCTCATCACAGTATTTCCTGCTCACTCCAAAGGTAAATTCATTCACATAACAATGTACTTACATATAATTTTTGCACATTTTCTGTTTGTATTGATAATATTTTGAGATATTGGTGCCATATACTGACTTAGTACATTGGATTTTTCATTTTTTGCAATACCAGTAATTTGAAAAATACAAAATTGTGCATAGTTAAATTTGCAGTTTCAAATTAGGTCAGTAGCATGATAATTGAACAGCACTGATGAGGTTTTTAGCTCACCTGCCCTAAGGGCAAGTCTGTGCTCACTCTAGACCAAACATTCTTTTAGCAAAAGTTGCTAAGGGTACCTTTTTTTCTTTTAGCAAATAATGATTGGTTTTATCAACTATTACTTATTGGTTCAGACGTCTAAATTTGACGATACAGAAGCAGTATGATATTTAAATTAAGTTGGTCTTTTACGTGAGAGTCAATCCAATGATTTAAAGAAATGTCATTCAATTTTCAGCATTAGGAAATAAAAGAAATGAATAATGAAACTGGACACATCTTTGTAACAGCTTTAATCATTCTGAGGTTTAAACTGCATATTATCTGACTGAATTAAGGAGTCAGTCAGTGTATCATAGTTTACAGCTACAAAGTATTTTAATTATGTCCGAGGAAACCAAAATCAATGATCAAATACAATTATGTATCGATACGCATGATAATATATTTTTGATTTTCGACTAGTAAAAAAATAGATAAAAACGGACCCTTCTTGGTATAGAGCTCACCAATGTGTGCTAATGAAAATGACCTCAACCTACTGTAAAGTCACAGAGGTCAACAACATTTCAAACGATTTTTTCTGAAGAACCAAAAGGAATGGATTCATAAGCTTTGGCTGGTAGCTTCTTTGGATAGAGCCAACAAAGTTTGAGAAGGAAAATGACCTTGACCTACGTACAAGGTCACAGAGAAAAATATGTCAAANTGACAACGATGTCTACTCCCGGTTTATATAATATAGATCTCATATGTATGTCACAGACACAAATATATAGTATATTACGGAATAGAACACTCAAAATACATGTCCATGTCGTTGTAGCACATCTCTGACCTACATTTAAAACATGGCTTCCTGTACTAATACAAAATAGCAGAGGGGATTTCAAACGGAACGAAATGATACGGAGTTTGTTTGTATTCCGCGTTTGAAACATTACATGTAATCCATTTTTGTATTAACCGGAAAAATCATTGCAAATGCTGTCTGCTTCGCTTCGAATGAGGAAAAACTCATTATTTATGTCTTTGACACGAAGTTACTTCTCATATAATCATGGATTTATGGAAAGGAATATTTATTGGAACCTTTTGACCATTTAAATGTATGTAAAAACGATACATTCTTTCTTAATCCGAACTTTGAAAATGTGATCGTCAGCATCGGGAAAATAAGCTATGGGAAGTTAGAGGTTACGCGGCGCCTGTCAAAAGTTTTTCGCCGTGTAAAGTCTCTAACATTGTTGGAGTACCTTTGGCTCTGCCAAGAATTTTACCCAAATTTATGATCCATGTGCGAGGAATTATCTATCCACTTACTATTACATATTCAGAAGAAATAAATTTGGTATGACTTTGAACTGCAACTTTGTTGTTGCAGAAAAACAAACCTTTCTTTGGGAACATAATGTTTTCTTGTTATTCGTCTTGCTGTTTTCATACAGCCATTTGTAGATGCTATATTTGAACCTTATAACTATTGTATTAAATATAATCAGTGCTGTGCAGACAGATATATACTTTGTTGATATGAGTACATAAAAAAGTCTGTTTCTGGCTTAATACTTGGCCTGCTATTCATCAACTTTGAATCAGATATTTTGTTCTGAATATGTACAGGTCAAAATTACAGCATTTGAACACTCAACCTGCTGTTCTTTTTCAAGTCAACCACCTATTTCAAAACTTACTGAGATATCTGTATGTCGTATAAAAGAAAAGAAAAATTGAAAAAAAAAAAAATCGTTCAATATTTCTTTAATACTAGTCATATCATTAATTTATCGATTAACATATTAAATTAATTAATGACGAAGTAAATAGCCCCTAAAGTTACTCCCATTTTACACATCTTGTGATGTGAGCACCTTCATTGTACATGGTCAAAGCTAAAATAATTCAACTTCATAGATTCTGCATGCGCAGTGTATACTTTCAGCTAAACTACAACTGAAGTTTAACACCAAATATTTGATTGATTGTTTCAGCTACTGCCTGACCTTCTGTATGCAGACAACATGACAGTTCTTTGTGTGTACAACGGGCCATCAATGCTGAACCACACTGAGTGGAATCTGAAAAAATTCCTGAGGAGGCGACGGAAAATTGAAGATTGAACACAGAAATAAACAAGTTGAATAAATAAAGGACAATTGTGATATGGTGGTGAGAGAGAGAAATGAGAGTGATGTATCGTTATTAGAGAAAGTGTTTGAGACAACGATCCTAACGGTGCCAAACTTATTTTTAAAACTGTTGTCTTGTCATACATTTTACTGTTGCTAAAAAAAATAAGATTAATCTTCGGTTTCTCAGGCACTGCCATATGTGTTTTTTCATGCCATTGCCAAGTTCTATCATCAAAATAGCTATCAAAATGGTGGATGCCGAAATCTATGAAGTTAGTTCCTTTTCTGAGGTCCTTTTTAAAATGTTTTGTTTCCGAAGTACTGCTACTTGTGTTTTTAGCTGATATATATTTAAAAATTTGAATTCATGATCAGGACCCTAGCTAATTACAAAAATAAAAAGTAAATAAAACATCTGCATGCTGTATTACATTCTCGAAAAATGGGCCAGGAAAAGTAAAGATTAAAATCATTTAGCATTAAAATATCCATTTTGAATTACTCGGAATACAAAATCATCATTTCTGCAAGTTGAAGACATGATTTTTCAATTTTACACAGAGAGAGGGGAAATACTTTCTTTCAAATTATTTTTTGAGATACACTGCCTTTACAGTTTAGATTCATTTTGACTTGTAGTGTAAAGTATTTTTGTTTTTGGGTCACAGCCCAAAGTATTTCCCTGGACTTCTATGGTCTTATGGTGAGTTTAATGCACACTGCTTTGAATAACAATAAAAATATTATCAACTTCAATTATGAAACTTGCATTGTGTGATAGTGCCATCAAAATAAGTTATTCACAATGATATTTGAAATTTTATCAAATTCAATATAATTCATGTTGTTTTTGGAGATGGTCACAGGTGAAAATCTCCTGCCATTCCAAAATTGTTATCAAAATGTCCAAGTCTGTTAAGAAAACATTCCAAAATAGCTGCCTTTGGAGTCGGTTTGTGGTTAGTAGTTACCTAAGGAATTCTTGTTAGCCCTCCTTACTTTTGTATTTCGATAATTGCATGACTGATGAGCATTACTTTTTCCATTTTCTGATTATAATTGTAATACTATGTTAATTATTTTTAGCCCTCCTTACTTTTGTATTTCGATAAATGCATGGCTGATGAGCATTAATTTTTCCATTTTCTGATTATATTATAATGATTGTAATACTACGTTACAAACACAGTTTCAGTTTATTTAATATTGTCAATATGAGATTTCTTGAGTACCAGAAGCATGTAAAATGGAGTAAGATTGAGTTATACCTGAGTGAAACACAAAACACTTGTTCTACAGTACTAATGCTACTTTAAAATCTGAATCACATCTTCTAAGCCTTTGGATATTTTGTCAAGTTGGAACAGGAAGAAATTTATGTCTGACCTGTATCACGCCTTTACAGTTTGGTTTAATCATTACAACAGCAATGTTGGATAAAAAATACTTTGGTACTGAAAATTAGTTTGCTTGTAGCTTAACTATCCTGTAGACCAAAAGTACCTCCTAGCATTTGACTATCACAGACAACTTGACTCTTATTCAGCATGGGTTACACAACAAAACTACAAACTTTATGAACACATAATCTTGTTCCTAATACTTCCCATTATTTAAAAGAAAAACTGTCCTCTTAGTCTTATAACTATACAACACTGTCACAAGTATAAACTCTCATTTTCAGAGACAGCCGACTTAGAATGGTCCATTTCTTTTAATGTTTTGGTTGGATAACGATATATAAAGTAGTCAGATATTATAGTCAACCTGACTGATATTTACTATAAGCTTATTTATATACCTCAAATAATTCTGTCAACTTATTTTCTCCATGTAAGGTGGAAGATGTGGAATCACATTGCTCGGCCCTTTTTTGTTGGTTAACATTTTTCATTGCCCTCATTTCAAATGTTTTGTGAATTGAGTTATATTAAAATTACATGTATTATCTGAGATTGAAAACATTTGTTTTATTATTTTTCTTTCCTTTTTCAAGAAGTTTGCTGAATATAGCTACTTCTCAGCATAGAAGTAAAGGAATTTGTTTTGTTTGTGGTACATTGTAGATCATCTGTCCGTTTTAAATGTGTGTTGTGTTTTAGTTTATTTGTCAGTAGTAATAGGCATGATTATTAGTGCTCTGTTGAATTTCATGTGTTTTAGAACTGTCATCATTTATGAATATTTTTTTATGAAGAAGACAATTAGTACATTTTGTTATTCTCTATTTAGCTAGAATTTAGGGGAGAATTTGCATTCAAAGAACTATTTGAAGCTAAAGTGTTATTATTGAAGCAAGGAATGCTCCGAACATTTGAAGGCATTGCAAATATTGTCTTTGTATATCTAGTCTTCTCATGTTCACTCCCAAATATTACTTAGGGTCGGGAAATTTGGCACAATATGAATAGAATTATTTTGATGTCATTTTCTTTGGAATTAATTAGATATTGGTATTTGTTCATTATAACTTGTGTGCGAAATCAATTACTTTCACATGTTTCTGTGACATATTTTAAGATCTAATTTTTACACATGGTAAGAGCCACTGCCAGGTGCCTGTACCGAAGGCTAGATTTGAGTATTGTTTATTAGAAAGCTAGTCTTTATTTGGTTGATAAAAAAGATCATCTAGATATGACCTTTATGTATTGTGTTTTACATTGGTGAAGTTAATGTACATGTATGGTGTAATACTATGTTCATCAAGTTGCCTTTTTTCTTTTTATGATATGATTTGTTGTAAAAAAAATGTTCGGATAAATTAGTGCTTGGAAATAAAAAGTCTTGATAAATTACCTGCAGTTTGACAGAGGTGGGCTGATTAAGGCCAAATAGAAGACAATAGTGTATTCCTACTGCTCTAATTAACTGTAAAAGACAATGATAGGTTGTAGCTAAATGTAAGGCATCAATAATCTGCTAAAGCTTATAATGGTCATTTTGTGTCCTTTATCTGATCCTAAAAGCGTCTCAGCCATTTGAATATACACTGGTTACGTTAGTACCAGTAGATAGTATGTTATTATTTTGGTAGAATAAATATTCAAACTAAAATGATTGTCTATTTACTTGCAATTTAGGTCACTGGCAAAAACAAATTGACCTTCTTCAGCTGCTAGCGTCTTGGACAAATAACAACAACATTTGGAAGTAATATCTATGTAAGAACCCTATTAACACCAGTTAACCATTTTTCATGCATTTATTCCCCTGCATAATTTTATCTACTTTTTTCATTTTGAAAAACATGAAAACATTACAAACAATTATCTGCAGTGTTTGATAGAAATAAAACTAGTTTTATTTAGTTTTAAGTTGTCTTTTCATTATCATATTATGATTCAAGTAATTTTAATTTTAGACCAAACTCTTTTTTGTTTTTGTTTCTTCATCCCCACTGTGTTAAAAAACCTAGATCAAACATACTAGTAGTTATTTATTTGTTCAGATTTTAAACCTTTGAATACTTTAAGATATTTTTCGATGAAACTTATTAAAAAGGAATAACATGAAATATAAATATTATGTGTTGTTTTTCTTTTTTATAAACTATCCAGTGACATTGAGATGCCTCTCTTTCTTGTTTGAAAAACTTATTAGGCCGACTGTATAAACAGATATATAACTATCTTGTATTCTTCAATTTAGTTTTTCACTCAGCTGGTCAGAAGAATTGAGATGAGCTTATGCCATACTGAGGCCTCCGTCATCCAACCGTCATCATTTTCTTCAAACGCCTTCTTATTTGAGTGGAGGTGGTGAGGATTTAAAACTGTTCAAATGGAGAGGCAGAGCCAAAAAAGGGCACTTTGGTCATATGGATTTAAGCAACCTCTAGATTTAAGAGATGATCTGAATATCAACCATATTTGGTTGTAAGCATTCTGGGGGGGGGGGGATATGGACTTGTTTTGTTCTGGGTCACAACTTGGAAAACATTTGAGCTCCTAGCCCATAACTATACTCAACAACAAAAAACGCACAAAGTTTCCCCCCTGCAGTACACCTTAGCTGTAAGGAAATAATGGAATATTTGGTCAGATATTACATCAAGAACGATCTCCCTTCTCAACAATCTACCCTAAAATCAACCAAGCGTGACGATGTCATTGTGTGACTTTGTGAGCTTTAGTCCAAATCACGCGGCGTGATCAAGCCAAGCCGGAGTTTTTCAAACAAATTGCGATGTTGATGGATGGTCATAGCCAAACTGCTGTCGCACGCCAGTTTGGTGTTGGCCCGGGTACAATTAACCGTCTCTGTACACGTTTCCGTGCTACTGGGTTAGTTTCAGGAGCGGTCATCCGCGTGTAACGACCGCACGACAAGACCGGGCGATTCGATTGTCGCACTTGCGCAACAGATTCAAGACTGCGTCGCATACCTTAGGTACTCATGGCAGACCCATTAGTCCTCAAACTGCCAGGAACCGCTTGCGTGCAGAGGGAATCATTGCGCGCCGACCTTATGTTGGGCCACCTCTGACACCACGGAGGCGGCAAGTGCGTCTTGACTGGATGCGCAGACATGGCCCGAATAGGTTAGGGATGCGTCGATAGAGGCGTGTGATGTTCAACGACGAGTCTAGATTCTGTCTGTATCGCTCAGACGGAAGAAAAAGGGTATATCGCAGACGCGGTGAGCGTTTCGCCAACGCATGCGTGGTTGAACGCGATAGATTCGGTGGGGCTTCTGTAATGGTTTGGGGAGGCATCTCCCATGGAGTAAAATCCCCCTTAGTGGTCCTGGATCAAAACCTCATGTCGTTCGATACAGAGACCAGATCCTCCAACCTCATGTCCTTCCACTTCTAAGACGTCATAACCCAATTTTCCAGCAAGACAATGCTCGACCGCATGTTGCCAGAGTCTGTCGTGATTTTCTCACGGCAAACAACGTTCAGCCTCTGAAATAGCCCCCATATAGCCCCGACATGTCTCCCATTGAGCATCTGTGGGATCAGGCGTATTAGGAAACGTAAAAAAAAAAAAAAACTAACCGCGCCCAGTTGATTGCAGCATTAACACAAGAATGGAACAACATTCCCTAAAGGCGAATAAATGTTCTCATGAATTCAATGCGTAGGAGAATCCGTACAGGGATTCGTGCAAAAGGTGCCCACACCAGGTACTGAAGTGTCATTTTGTTACTACTGATGACACGAGTGACGTCACACAGACTTTTCTTCTACAGTATTGTCAAGAGTAGACTTGTCCCTTCATATTGATATAAAATTTTGTACAAATTTCCCAAAATATCATAGGCAATTGATTGCATAATTTGATTGTGCGTTTCTTTTTTTGTTCAGTATATATAATATATACAATTGCTAGGCATACAGAGATGAACAGTCATAATATTAGAATTGACTCCTACCCTTAAGGGTCATCACATTAAAACATCCAAGATTCCTATCCTATTACAATGTATGCAATTGCTGAACGTGAAGATTTGGATACATCTGCTACCAGGATTGGCCTAGGGGACTGGCCCTATCCCTGGGACCTTGATTGCTTAAATGTCGGCGCTATCATGTCCGATGAAATAACCGAACAACGATCTCTTTATGTTGTAGGAGTACAATATTCAGTTGAACGATACAGGCCCGTTGGACCTCTCGTTTATTGCCTTTCTTTTAAAATATATCTAAAAATAGAATAGCTTCGACAGTTTTTGGCATTGAGTTTCCCTGTATGATAGGGGGTTGGTTCTGTATGTGTGGAGCATATGGAATGGCTCAATTAAGGATGTGAGATGACTAGTAGGCTAATGTTAGACAAGATCACCTGTTATCTTTTTGGGTTGATTTGAATCCAAGTTGCCTCTGAATCGTTGGTCGATGCATTTTCGACTTCGTCATTTCCATCTGGTGAATTTTATAAACTTTATACAAATGATCATTACGGCCCTGACCATGAGTTGCTATTTTTCGATCCAATTCAAAATATAAACAAGGCAAAGTATTGCCAGGCAATTGATAGTCGCCCACCGGTAATTGTTTCTATATTTAACAAACAGTACACTTATGTCAGGATGTACCTACTGTCAGGAAAGTATCCTGATACATACGTTTTTCACTCCACCATCCCAAGATGTCCCTGTACAACAAATCTGGTTACTCCATGTGAAATAGTATAGAAGATATGCCCCGGACAAATATTTACGAAAGTAAAGGTCAAAGGTCAAGACATAGGTCACAGTGACCTAATTCTGTCACTCAGCATTCTGCCATCCCAAGATGTTCTTGTACATCAAATCTGGTTACTCCAGGTGAAATAGTAGAGAATATATGCCCCGGACAAACATATTTTTAATAGGTAAGGTTAAAGGTCAAAGCATGGGTCACAGTGAGGTAATAGTGGCTTTCTTGCACTCTGCACTCCGCCATCCGCAAATGTCCTTGTACACCAAATCCACCAAATCTGATTACACCAGGTGAAATAGTGTAGAAGATATGTCTCGTACACACTTCTCGAATGGAAAGACGGACGGAGTGCAAACCTATTGTGCTCAAGTCTAATTTGTTTCGGTTATAACTTAATAATAAAATCTTATCTTAACAACATAGTTCTGTTGGTCTCCGCAGGAGTTATTTCCCTTCTGTGGTAGACAACTGAACGTGACTACATCACGTTTTCCTGTAATTTAAAAAAAATAAAAGATTCATTCGGTCCTCGTGATAACGATTCATTATACAAAATCAATCACTGCATATGGGATCAATTTAAAAGGTGACCTGAAAACTGAAAGGTTAGCTTTGATAAAAAACAAATGTTACAAACATAGTAAAATGCTATAATAGATTAAGCAGTTTTAGCATGGTAGGTCTATCCCCATTATTTAAAACGTAGACCTCAAACTGACCACATGCCAAACGACACTTTTATTGGATGAATGTTTTTGGAGTCTTAATATCATGGCACAGTTAAAAAAAAAATCCAAACCGCGCCAAATATTTCAATTCAGTTATGGTGCAAAATAAATAGTTAAAACCACGGTTAGATTTGGGAAAAAAATGATAGACAATAAATGTAAGGGTGCGTTCTTGTTGATTTTTAATGTTTTGTCTGGTGTACATCAAAGATACAGTATTAGCTTATTATTATTCGAAATCGTGAGCTAAAATCAGTGCAAAGAAAAGCGTTCCAAGTGATTATATAAATAAACCCGGAAGAGGTTTATGATTTATACACGGAAGTGTTTGAGGAATATTTCTTGCTATGTACATTTGACATGATGTGAGGTTTGTAAGGTATGCCCCAAGGAGGAGAGGTCGATCCTAAGTCGTTCGTCAGATTTACGGCTAACTATCGCCATCATGGCGGCTCAATCACCCAGCTGACGTTGATCTATGGTACATGTACATCATGCATCATTGCGTCACTGTCCGATGCAGCGTGTCCAAATGCATTCAACTTTTAAAAAGATACATTTTATTCGGAGGATTTCCCTATATGTTTTGTCTATACAACGCAACGAAAGGGAACTAACTGCGGCATAAATTCTATCACTGTTTATAAATAGTCTGAGTTTATCACCTTTATCAGTTTGACTGCGTTTTTAAGTTATCCAAAATAATGATACCTTGAGAAACTTCAGTTTGGTGAAAAAGGGATGAGATTCTGATATCCATGTGTACAGCTGGATGGACGGGTGTATTCCAGAATACGGTTCCATGTAACAGTTAGAGCATTCTTAATTCTCATTTTACATACAGTGTATTTTAAGATATCCTGTTCATAATCAGATAATTACCTTATTCGCTGAAGGTAAATAATGATAGAATAGAAAATCACATAATCGACGAGGTATTCAGTTGGATTTGGTTTACTACTTACTTCCATTGTCCATACCTGGTATTGAATACTGGTGCGTGTCATTAGAATAGTGTTAGCCTAATAAGAGCACCCTGCTGTACACCAATACAAGTTTACAAATAATCCATTGTATACATGACTTCTGATTGTCATTATTTTTATCGGAAACTTCACGGAAGTACGTACTTAACGTTATGGATCCCTTCTTCGTCCCTTTGTCATCCTTTTTATCCCGGACTTTCAACCATATCGTATGAAAATCTATATTTGACGGGTGAATGTCATATAATTGTGTACTAATGAAAGGAAAAAAAAGATAATTAGCTTCAAAGTTTTGTTTGTTTATTATTGATAGTCTCTTAATGAAGTGAAATTCTAGCGGTGTGTAATACATCTGTGTATGCTACCAATGTGTATACATTTACTGTACCGTAATTAGGTCAGTACATTTGATTTTGATTACTCCTGTACTTGATTTTATTCCAGAATCTATCGATCTATTTACAAACCTACACTTAAAAAACGTACGTACATTGAGCAGAGGAAGTAAATCAAGCTATATAATTTTTAGCTCTGAATTTACCACGTATTCAGTCAATCAACGTATATTATTTCACACTTGTTCGATAACATGCATGCAACGAAAATATGAAATCGTTAAAAAGAATAATTTTCATGTTTAGATAAAGAAAAAACACGCAATAAGATACTCATGATATGCTTCATATGACCCTGGCTTGCTGAAGAAACCAATACAAACGTTTCAAAGTAGAATTAACGATATCATTTTTTATTTGATTGACATAAAACTATTTTTACAGCTGTTTTATTTCTTCATCAAAAGAAAATGGCACGAATTTGCATTTTCGCTAATCACGCGTTTTGGTTACAACACGGATCCATTCCGAGGCCTTTTGTGTATCTACAAAGGAACTATCTACAAACAAGAACGATGATAGGGTATAATCGATTTGAACAATTTGATTCTGTCGTTCTCCCAAGTTTTTTTCTGTTGCTGGTCTAATGAACAAAACAGAGTACTGCTACCCGATGAACGCAGAGAGCTTGCTCGTGATTGGCTGAAGTGTTTGTGAGGCTCGAAACGGGGTTGAGCTTTAATTAAGAGCAATTTCCGGTGGACACATTTCGAAGTGCGCAGATAGCTTGAACAGCTATGGGTCAAGAGGATGTATTTCTGGACACCAAACATGAAAGAAAATCGATAGATGGATTTACAAAATAAACAAAATCATATTGTATATTAAAATGCTGTGCAATGTACATCCTTTTCCCCCCCCCAGGTTATAATAACCGATCATTGATATTCTAAATAGCCTTATGGAATGTGTTTTTATCATTATTTTATTACAAATGTACTTGTTTTTTTTTTGTTTTTTTTTATTGATTATCAAATAAAGCTGTATTTCCTTCGCTGATTTCGAGTGCAAGTGCGCAAATCTTATACTGTTTAGAACGATCAACTTTCTGTTTCCATGTTCGTGTGTCTGTCTACAGTGATAGGCAAGAATTGGAGTTCTAAATATTTGCTAAAACATCTCAACACTATCTTTCCTTGGGATGTGAATTGGCTTTTACACAGCAGCAAAGAAAGATATAAAACTGTCACTGCCATGAAAAAATAGAGGAAAAAAAACAATAAAAAATTAAAAAGAGTCAATAAATAAATATGTGCAACTTAAAATATAATTTGTGGAAAATAGATATGATCTAAAACTTGTACCATACACCATGGCGCATCCTTACACACCCAAGAACTACCCAATCCCACCACACTTAGAACCTCACTCAGACTACTTCAGAGTGTTATGTTTCCGTAATTAAGTGCATCCGCTGCGATCTCGGACCAAAGGACATCTCCAATTAATGAAACATTCAGTACTGGATTTCTGGCTTGTGATTAAAACAATGCACGCAATTTCCAAAGACCATATATCCCAGATTCCTGGATTTTATCAAACTTTCCATCTCTTTTAGCCCGCGATGTTAATGTAGAAATCGATCCTTTACGATCTCGGCTAGTCTTTGTTCGTTATAAATCTACGCTTGCAATGAAGGAAATGCCGCTCGCTTTCTTTGAATGGTGCCAGCACGTTTACCGTTGCGGGGGGTCAGGAAATCGCAGGGGGATCCTCATGTCATAATAAACCTATTTTTCATAAAATTGTGCTGAAATAACGCTCACATTGAAATCGGACCTATTCAGTATTCATGAGGCTCCACATATCTGGGAAATAGTCACCTGGGTTCTGGACTCTCATTTACATTCCAGATTACCGCTCGTTTTTTAGTAATATTTACACACATATCTGGGTGTATGGCTAAAAGTTCCACTGAAATCATATTGTACAGTCTAACGAGACTATAATTGTAGGAAAATTCCGGACGGCGTATGTTCCCTTGTACGCGGAAACCAAAGTACCCTGTCTAAATCTGAACAGTCCTTACGGGTTCCATTGTACACATAAACCAACGTCACCGGACACAAAAATGATCGGACTCAAAAGCTGCAAAGTTTAAAATATTCGGATTAAGGAGATTTAACTGTAGATATATAGAAAGTTATCAAAATCTTAAACTCACCAAATTTGCTGTATACAGAAAACAACGTATTCGGATTTAGAAGGTCCTATTATTTATAACACACATTCTCCTTATTAACAAGGTGTCATTGTACTCAGTAAACAAAGTATCCACCGAGGTTACGTGTATCAAATCTAGAGTGAACGGATTAGTCAGGTGCCCCTACGTGGGGCAGACGCCAGGTACTGGTCGCAGGTCGTTGTTTTTTCTTCAGGTTCTCCGGCTTTCCTCCACCACCAAAACATGGTACGTCCTTTATAATGACCAATGATTTGCCTTTTCATCCTTTTATTTTGTCAGTGTTATAAATTCTCGAATAATTTGATTTATAAAAATGTATAAAACCACTCAAATGATGTGAGCGCAGTGCAGAACCAGCAGTACTCATACTGATATTGTAGGTCTTAATCAGCATTTCTCTATAATGTTATCATCCTCTATCGATTTTTTTAAAATATGATTTTAATCTTAAAACAGCATAATCTGATAGCAAGAGCTCGTAAAGCGTCATTTCGTTCATTCTTATCAGAAACTGTACATTTGCCTGTGACGTCATGACTGGACGCCTTGCCGTTTTCAGCGTTTGTATCACATTTGTACGGATGGTGGGTTATGATTTATCACCCGTGTGAACCCGATCGGAACATAACGTATTGTATACGAGTGCTGATAGAGATAACAGCCTGCGATAACGTTTTTTCCTTGATTTCCAGGCCGATTTAATAAACACGTCAAATTGCTTATGACAGTGGTGCTGTTTTTTATTGGTTCCACATTGTAACATTTTCCTTTTGTAAAGGATTCATTACATTTGACATTATAAAACTGTGGTCCTTTGTGTGTTTTAATAATCGATATTAACTGCAGTTAACTAGCTGTGAAATGGGCCACACACGACGGAAAAGTAGAACACGTTTGAAATGTATAACTGATTATCTAAAGAAGAAATATTAACACATGAAGACACATTTGACTCCTCCGTTTCAAGGGTTGGAATAATTCATTATGAATTTCAGGGGTGAATGAGTTAAAGGTGGGTTGCCCAGCCCATTTTAAACGCCCATTGGGTTGGCTGTCGGGCCCTGAAATAGTTATCTAGTTATTTGTTTTTCAACTATTTCTTCTTTTATTTGTTTATTTATTTATCTGCTAATTCATACATTTATTTTACAGAGAAATGAATAATCTTGACTAAATTCGTTTTATATATGAATTATAATATAAATGAAGCCTCAAAGTTATTTGAATTAAATCCCAATTGTTTGCAACATTTTGCCCTAGAAATATGTACTATATATTATTACGTGTGTTAATTGTAATTGTCGTGTAATTACTTAAAATGTTATCTGTTTCGGAGCTATACTAGCTTTTACTGACCTCATTTTTTGTTCGTGTATTGTTTTTCTTGGGACATAACAAGCACCAGGATCATCCCGGAAAATTTCACAGTAAAGTAAGGACATTCAAACTCAGTCTCAAATACCGTTGAATCACATTTTCCAAATATGGTTGCATTAAATGATTTCCTCGAATTTCTGAAAGAGTTCTTTTTATAGATACGCTTACATGTATGATATTGTTGAAAGAAATTTATATATATGACTGAATCAAGATAATACCAATTAAAGGAATTTAAAAACAATCAGATAAGTATATGCTCGATATAAATGTTCAAGATTATATTATACTAGCAAGTATATGTATGTAATATCTAAGAAAATAGAACATTCATTTACCAGGCAGTATTGTAACACCCCGGTACGCAAGAGGGAGAATTATACCATTCGGCACACCTCGGCAGATCTACTACCGGAACCGGCCGAGGTTAGCCGAATGATAATTATACAAGTATTTGATCAGCCAACTTAACAATTAATACCTAAATAATACTTAATATGCTTTAGGAGATAAATTATTATTGTGTTATATGCTACGTAATTGAGATATCTCTATGAATTTATAATAGATATCTTATAAACAATGAAGATATATCAAATAGTCTTAAAATATTTTAGGAGATAACTCATTATATTTTCATATTATAATTTCATACAATCCTAAACATTTATATAAACGGCGTCACTATTGATCATGGTGTAAGCAACACAAAAGTCAAGTACCATGTACTAAAAATGTATACCCGCACAATTATGTACGCGAAGGATATTTGAGCAGCTAGTATTAAATTGTCGAGTTTGTCTACGGTACATTTGTCCAGATATGTAGACAAATATATGACAAAACTATGAACTGTGTTCAATGGGGAAAATTAAGAACTTTCACTTTTGAATAAATGCATTCGTTACATATTTGACGTTTATTGAATTAACAAAATATAATAAAATAGATTAATCTTGTTGAATTTAATCTCAGAAGAATTATTTCTTTAACGAATGCATTGTCTTCTCTCTGAAATGTTCTTCAAAATTCGTCCTTTGAATGGCTAAAACAAATTATCAAATTCGTGTTAAAGGAAAAACAGACATTATTATCTTCGAAACTCGAAATACGTGTAACGATATTTTTACAAGTGAATATATTATTTAAAAAAATCGAAACGGCGGCTATAAACAAAAACACCCACGTTATCTGTGACACTGCAAGGCTTTGGTACACGTGAACCTGAACACAAATTATTGATTGGAACTTTCCTTTCTGAAGAACAGAGCTTGTACATGTTTATTCCGCGTTCTCCCCCATCCTTAGTTCTCCTCCACTGAAGCAAGAACCTGTTTTGTTTGAAACAATTACCGCTTCATAAATATTCATGGCCAAGGAAGGTGCTTGCTTGATATCAAAATAAATAGAGATTAAGTGATTTTAAAACAATAATTGTCAAGTTAATGGTTCATTGATAATTAATATTCAACAGATGAAAGGAACGATGTTTACATTGGTTATAATGGGCAAACACTGACAGACTGTTGAAACCACATACCCTGTAATGGGAAAATATAGCTGCGTACATTCGTCATCTTAAAGACGGTATATAGCTGTGTCTGTAAGTGACGGTATATAGCTGTGTCTGTAAGGGACTATATATCTGTGTCTCTATGGTACGGTTATTAGCTGCGATTGTAAGCGACTGTATATAGCTGTGTCTGAAGGAACATTATCTAAGTGTTTCTATAGGGACGATATACAGCTGTGTCTGTAAGTGACGGTATATAGCTGTGTCTGTAGGGAACGGTTTATAGGTGTGTCTGTACGTAAGGGACGGTATAATGCTGTTTCTGTAGGGACGGTGTATATCTGTGTCTGTAAGTGACGGTTTATAGCTGTTTCTGTAGGGACGGTGTATATCTGTGTCTGTAAGGGACGATGCATAGCTGTTCTGTAAGGGACGTTATATAGCTGTTTCTGTAAGGGATGATGTATAGCTGTGTCTGTAAAGGACGTTATATAGGTGTTTCTGTATGGGACGATGCATAGCTGTTCTGTAGGGACGTTATATAGCTGTTATGTAGGGACGATATATAGCTGTGTCTGTAAAGGACGGAATATAGCTGTTTCTGTAGGGGCGTTATTTAAGGAATGATTTTTATTTTTTCAACATTTATGAGGTCATAACAACAATGGGTTTATGGACATATTGAATGAATCGCGTTAGCGATTCATGTAAAATATGTCCAAAAACCCATTGTTGTTATGACCTCATAAATGTTGAAAAAATAAATATCATTCCTTATATTTACATTGACGAATCCTTTCAGTGGATCGATATAACAACGAATAAAACAAATAAACAGGGTTTGTTCCTGCTTATACACGGGTGCAACGCAGTGGCGAGAACAGTGTTTTTTCGCGGGGAAATGTGACACTATCGTGAGAGATCTTAGCAACCGTCAACAACAATAACACAACAAAATGTAGTTCCATATTCAATGTTTATTTGTAGCACAGGACACGTGAATACGTGGATATTTCACAAAGCACAGTTCAATAATATTTTAAGATGTATAGCTGTGTCTGTAAAGGACGTTATATAGCTGTTTCTGTAAGGGACGATATATAGCTGTGTCTGTAAGAGACATTATATAGCTGTTTCTGTAAGGGACGATATATAGCTGTTTCTGTAATGGACGATATACAGCTTTGTTTGTAAGTGACGATGTATAGCTGTGTCTGTAAGAGACGATATATAGCTGTGTCTGTAAGGAACGGTTTATAGCTCTGTCTGTAAGGGACGATATATAGCTGTGTCTGTAGGTACGATATATAGCTGTGTTTGTAAGGAACGATATATAGCTGTGTCTGTAAGTGACGGCATTCAGCTTTTTTTGTGGGTACGATATACAGCTGTGTCTGTAAGGGACGATATATAGCTGTGTCTGTAAGGGACGATATATAGCTGTGTCTGTAAAGGACGTTATATAACTGTTTCTGTAAGTTGTTATATAGCTGTGTCTGTAAGGGACGATATATAGCTGTGTCTGTAAAGGATGGTATATAGCTGTGTCTGTAAAGGACGTTATATAACTGTTTCTGTAAGTCGTTATATAGCTGTGTCTGTAAGGGACGTTATATAGCTGTTTCTGTAAGGGACGATATACAGCTTTGTTTGTAAGTGACGATGTATAGCTGTGTCTGTAAGAGACGATATATAGCTGTGTCTGTAAGGGACGATATATAGCTGTTTCTGTAAGGGACGGTATATAGCTGTGTCTGTAAAGGACGTTATATAGCTGTTTCTGTAAGTCGTTATATAGCTGTGTCTGTAAGGGACGTTATATAGCTGTTTCTGTAAGGGACGATATACAGCTTTGTTTGTAAGTGACGATGTATAGCTGTGCCTGTAAGAGACGATATATAGCTGTGTCTGTAAGGAACGGTTTATAGCTCTGTCTGTAAGGGACGATATATAGCTGTTTCTGTAAGGGACGATATATAGCTGTGTCTGTAAGGGACGATATATAGCAGTGTCTGTAAGGGACGATATATAGCTGTGTCGGTAAGCAATCTCCACCACTTGATCACATGTTCGAGGCCTGCTTGGAATAGATGCTATCTGCAGGTCGGTGGGTTTTTTTCCGTTGGTACTCCAGTTGATTGATTGATTGATTGATTGTCTCGCCCTTAAATGAACAGAGCTGTCCATTACAATGTTATAGGACGAAAAACATGAACAAACCAAACCAACATTCACAGATAAGGTCAGATCTAACGAATGTTACTTATAAAAGTGATTTTAACATTATAATGCCGTGTGAAATTCCTTTCTATTATAACATCTTACCATGATGTCAGAACACGTAAATGATCCTTGCATCGCTGTCAAAAATGTTACCATACATTAAACACTATTGACTATAACATCAATACTTCTTTTCTCAAAAAAAACCCAATAATTCCCAAATGTTTTATGAACAAATAACGATTATATGATAGAAATCAACAACATGTAAAAACGAAACGTGGTTAGACCGGGGTTCGAACCTTTAGCTATTTAAACGGTCACTCTAACCGACCGAGCCTCATGGTGACCGCTAGAACCGGCTTAAGTTATATACAAATTAAAATAAAGGGGAGGTAACTGTAGGTATGAAAAAATTACGTGGAATTCTCTTGTGTTTTGCACTCAGTGGGACAGGTATCCTTAAGATTGTTCTTTTCCTAAAACAATTTCTAGTGATTGTATGACAGGATCTTGCTTCAGTGAACTTTATTTGTTGTCAGTTTACCGCATGTACATATGATGTAATGTTTATATGCAATACATTTATAAACAACGATACGCACAGATTTATTCTGACAATTTACAAAATATGCACAGGGTTTACAATCCTTTGACAGTCAGCTCGTAATATAGATATACACAATTATAGTTGTGATTTTGTATTTCATAGCTTATCATTTTCCTTAAATAATATTGTTTTGCGGTTGAGTTTTCCAGTAATACTCTCATTGCGTTCGCTACATTCGGCGGGAGGTTGTCCCGCATGGCAACTGTATGTATCTCTGTATATGTGATTTTCGCCATTGAAACATCTCGGTAAATTCAAATGACACATGTACGTATGTGCACTTTCTACATGTAGATATATAGTGTTTCCCGGTGCGCCGCTTAGGATCTTAATATTTTTATTCTAAATGAAACGATAAGTAGATCGAGCTAGTGAGGCCTTTCGTAGCTTAAAGCGATTCCGTGTTCAGTCGTCTAGAGCAATTTCTAACAGATTGTATCGCTTGGGTTATAACGACAGTTCACGTGTTCCACCTACGGATATACAAATATAAAATCAAGCAGAAATGTCGACATAAAATATTTTGTCTGAAACTACTGCCATGATTTTTTTATTAAGTGATCATAATAGAGTCGCTGAGGTGTCGAGTCGGTTAACCAGACAAATTAGTAGACTCCCTGTTATGGGGCATAACAGCACGTTGATCACCTCTGACTTCAAGCATAGCCAGCTTGAATGACAGCAATATTTTTTTTTCCATTATTCTTCATCAATATTTCGTTTGAAATAGTATATGTTGAAGATTCATATTGCATGTAAATGATTTTAAAATAATTGGTATATTATACTGATGGTAAATCAGAAGTTATTAATATAATTTCTGCGTATAGGAAATGATATTTTTCGGACTTTTGCCATTAAGCTTACAAGTCGTTATTTATAGCTTTACAAAACGGTTTACAAATATGTTAAAAGGTGTTCCGTTTGGTCAAGTAGTGATTCTGTTTGACCACTGAATCATGAAACATATAACCGACCTTTCAGGAGGACGAAAGATGGAAAAAGCTGGCAGGTCATTCAAAAACCTGGCGTCCTTTCATTTAGTCGGCTGGACCAATAGCAGACCAATATAACGCTTAGTAGATGGAAGGAAAGCATTTTATATGTATCATTATGAGTAGCATAATTCAAAATACAATTGATAAACTTAATTATTAACATTCCTATGTTGTTTTTATTTGATTTTTTACAATGTATTCCAGTCATGTAGGGATCGGTTCCATCATGTTTACCCGTTTACCCCATAAATGTAAGATGTCAATATTAACATTTCAGGACGGAACTTGATGGTAGGCGTCTTGAATTTTAAATTATTCGAATTATTTAGAAATACAGTTCTTTTCATCTTATTTTTTCCCCCTCGTTAATGACACTCTTATAACTGAACAGCTTCGGGTAAATCATTCGATCACCGAAGATATTGTGCATGTCTGTGTAAGTACGGCATTTTTTAAATGTTATTTTCGTAACAGCCTATGAGTCATGCCATGGGTGAATGAAAACGGAGGTGTTGAACGTTTAATAGCGCGCGATCTGTTTATACACGTGTACGAGCATTTTATGGGAGGCCTTAAATGTTAAATACCAAAATAAAGTTGAATTTTACCACAGTGAAATCACACAAGTTACGTACACCGTTTCACAAAGATGTCGCTCCAATATATAGAAGCATGATGCTTAAGTTACTGGTCAGTAATATATAAATAAAATAAATGTGTAATTAGACACGTGTTTCTCTCTGATTACTATATAATATGGTGTTTGTCATTTAAAATGTACTTGATTATGAACAAAAGCAGTACAATCCAAAAACATTATTTTCGTGAGCATCAACATAAGCGATTTGGAAATATCTTCCTATTCCATCCTCATAAGGTCGCATCTGGTTGATTTGAATAAACCATACGGCGTCAAAATAAAATATATTTTGACCTTAGACGTGATCATGTATCTTAGAGCGTGATCAAGTAACAAGTGACCTGGAGCACAATCCTGTTACCATTGGACTGAGATGCAATTATGTTACCCCTGAATGCGACCATGTTACCCTTGGCCTTGAGCGCAATCACGTTACCAGTGACCTGCATGGAACGCGATCACGTTACCAGTGACCTAAAGCGCAATCATGTTGCCCCGGAATGCGATTATGTTACCATTGACCCAGAATGCGATCATCTTACCATTGGCCTTGTGTCCAACCGTGTTATCCTTAATCTGGAACGTGATCGTGTTCTATGCCTTGAGCCCGATCTTGTAACCCCAGAACGCGATCCTGTTATGCTTGACCTCGAACGCGTTCAAGTTATAGCCCTGAAACGTGATCTTTTTTTGTTTTACCTTGAGATCACATGCAAGTTACTATTGACCTGGACCACGACCCTGGACCTTGAGTGTGATCACGGTACCTTGAAGCGCGGTCATGTACTCTGACCTTGGGCGCGTTCATGTCACGTTGGGTCGCTTACCTTACAATCGGCCTGAAACGCTGTCATGTTACCCTATGCATAGAAAGCATGATCATTTTATCCTTGTCATGGAGCACGATTATGTTACCCTGGACCCGGAAAGCGAGAATGTTACCCTGGACCAAAAGAGCGATCATGTTACCCTGGACCCGGAGAACGATAATTTTACCCTGAACCCCGAGAGCGATAATTTTACCCTGGATCCGGATAGCGATCATGCAACCCTGGTCATGGAAAGCGATCATGTTATCATTGATCTGGTGCGGAATCAGGTTACCCTGGACCAGGAGAGAGATCATATTTTACCATGGACACGGAGAGCGATCATGTTATCATTGATCTGGTGCGAAATCAGGTTACCATGGACCTGGAGAGAGATAATATTTTATCATGGACATGGAGAGCGATCATGTTACCCTGTACATGGAGAGCGAACATGTTACCCTGGACATGGAGAGCGATCATGTTACCCTGGACATTGAGAGCGAGCATGTTACCCTGGACCTGGAGAGCGAGCATGTTACCCTGGACCTGGAGAGCGATCATGTTATCATTGATCTGGTGCGGAATCAGGTTACCCTGGACCCGGAGAGCGTTGTCATGTTGAGGAATCATGTTACCATGGAGAGGAATCATGTTACCATGGAGAGGAATCATGTTACCATGGAGAGGAATCATGTTACCATGGAGAGGAATCATGTTACCATGGAGAGGAATCATGTTACCATGGAGAGGAATCATGTTACCATGGAGAGGAATCATGTTACCATGGAGAGGAATCATGTTACCATGGAGAGGAATCATGTTACCATGGAGAGGAATCATGTTACCATGGAAAGGAATCATGTTACCATGGAGAGGAATCATGTTACCATGGAAAGGAATCATGTTACCATGGAGAGGAATCATGTTGCCAAGGAGAGGAATCATGTTACCATGGAGATAAATCTTAATACCATGGAGAGGAATCATGTTTCCATGGAGAGGAATCATGTTCCCATGGAGAGGAATCATGTTACCATGGAGAGGATTCATGTTGCCACGGAGAGGAATCATGTTACCACGGAGAAAAATCATGTTACCATGGAGAGGAATCATGTTGCTATGGAGAGGAATCAAGTTACCATAGAGAGGAATCATGTTACCATGGAGAGGAATCATGTTACCATTGAGAGGAATCATGTTACTATCGAGAAGTATCATGTTACACTGGACCTTGAGCGCGATTCTGTTATCCTGATATTTCCTACACGCGATCTAGCTATTGATATGCAAACAACTGTTGAATTTGGAATTGTTTTTTTCTTTTTCTTTCGGGATAAGAGATCTATTGCTCCATTCAGGAAGAGGAGCATTTGTATATCGAGATATTGTACAATCATATGTAAATACTTGTACTTGTACCAATAATCATTTATAAATATTTGTATAATCTCTATAGTTGTAAACATTTCATTATTTCTCCACTTAATCATGGATTTAAAGAAAAACGATATTGATATACATTCTATAAAGCTATATTCAATTGTACCTCCTTGCACAATGATCCAGCGCATCACTTCAGCGGAAGTTCCCTTTTGAAATATGTAGGGAGCATGCGTGACCGGAACTGATAACATCGTCTCCCTGATTAACAGATGCGGGGTATCACCCATTTCCTTAGCAACGTTGCTGAAAATAGCCCAAAAGATAAAACAAATTATTGGTCATTAATGTTTGTGAAAACATGATAACTGACAGCACTTCAAAGGATTGATGCCCTGGGGAGAACTATTTCAGTTTTATGTTTCATGAATGCTAATTAGAAACCAATTTATTTTGACGAGGACTAGCTGTGGCTGTCTTTTTGTGCACTTAAAAGTTGTTGCTCATGTCTCTATTGAATGTATGAAAGGGCTTCATAGTGCCTTACATACATCTTAACATTTAAATTCTTAATACAAGTTTTGTTCTTGTATGTATAATTGCTCTAACATGTGAGATGAGATTACAAGTATTGAAATCAATGATATAATCGATGTTGATTCATTCTTGTAATACTTTTTTCGTGCGGCAAGAAACCGATCACCATTGATCGTAAGAACATAAAAAAGGATCGACTACATTTTGATTGGTTATTTAGCTTCGGGATGAGAATCCTGATTTGTTTGATAAATCGATCGTAGTTAAAAAAGAGGAGATGTAAACAAAAGATATATAAAACAATGTGTAGTGTTTTGCAATGGAAAACGATTTATATAAGATAGATGCCTACAAAAGCAAGAAAGTCGGAACAGATTCAGATACTACATATGGACCTATTTCGGGTCAGTTAAAATAGTATTAGCTATGCAGTTTTCTCCGGGATGAGCTTCCTCTCTTCAGTGTATACATGTAAATTCAATACCGGCTCCCTATATGAAATTAGTGGGTCAACAATAAATTAATCTTTATATATTTGGCTTTATATTATTATAGACAACATCAAAGGGTTTTGTTAAAGAATGGAACATATTCAATCATTCTTTTGTAAAACTTGCATCAAATTGGAGTTGAACCAGAAGATGATGCACTGTGAATGGCGTCGTTAAATATAAATGTTCACTTTAACTGCGGGACTGTAAATATGGTTGGAAACCATTAAAATCCCATATTTAACGTATGGCGTTTAAAGGGTTATTGCAGCATTGACGTTGCCATGCGCTTTTGGGATTCGTCAACTAAGTTTTAAAGTCCGTCCTACAGTTGAATAAATAAAGTTAAGTGACATGACGTCATACAACCAACGCCAGATAACGTCACAAGCACATTATCAACTTGATTGTGTTGACATTCTGGGAGATATTCCACTGTTTTTAAGTACAGTGCAGTACATCTCAGCACTTTGGAGTACATTGAATGGTTGAATCCTGATATGGTCAAATTAATGGGATGTTAAATTGAGTTTGTCGTAAGACAATTTCAGCATAAACTACAGCGTCATTCATTCTGTCTTAAGGCTTACGTAATTTACATGTACCTCATCGTTAACACGGACTTAATTATTTGTAACAAGAGTAAGTAATCTTGTTGGATAAAAAACCGTTTAACGCTACTTCATATAAAATGAAATAGTTAATATTAATGAAATAACATGTGATCGTATGATTTGTTGACATGCAAGCAAACCAGAATACATGTATCATGGTTCCGTTAACGAATAAAATGTATTTTCTCGTTTACGGAAAGTGCCGACGGTTCCCGATTGAAGTTCAACCGCCGCGGTAATAAAACCAACGCTGTCTTTCGGATCATTGATTCCCCTTTATAAAATGTGCTTCCATTTGAAGAGTTCTCCTTTTGCATACTTATGACGTCATCACACACATTTGCGGTACATAAAAAGCTAAGCTATGTTTAGATAAATAACATTTATTGTCTTTGGTAATGTTGTATAACTACGACTGGCTGGCAGTATTTATATCTCTTAGGTTAAAAAGGAAACCGTACATCAAGGAGAATAACGTCCGTTCGTCTAGACGCCTAACCTTAATCCCAGTTCAGTAGTCTTTTTGCAAAATTCAATTATGCAAAGCGTATGGCGGAAGAAAGAAAACGCAATAAATAACATTATGAAATTGCCACTTTTCTACCTCTAAACTAGATAGATATTGACTCATAAAGTTGCCTGCAACATATTCAATTTTGGTATCAGAATCATTTTCTCACTTCAAGGGAGTTTGTAGAGTAGTTTATCGATTCCCCGTCCAAAATGATTTGTCGATCGCCTGGTGTCGCCTTCCGTCAATTTACGCCAAACTATTTACACCACAAAAAGTACGCCTTTGCAGCAAACATTCTGTTCATATGGAAAAATACCAAAATGGACGAATCCCTAATCAAAGACAACACTTGCTAAATTAAGGATACATTTTAGGAATTTGAACAGGTGTTAAAAACTCTGATAGCCATCGATCTATGTTATTGGAGAGTAATTTGCTGTGTTAAACGAGTGAAGCAAGCAGACATGAAATGCGTTAACCACATTGGATTGTCTTTGTAAAGTTGTGTTACACTGTATTGAGTGTTTGATGTTTTTATTAGATTTTTTGACGGTTGCAAAGTTCGATGAATATTCTTTTGGTTTAATTCACTTAAGCATCTCAGTGAGAGTATCTTGTTTCTAAACTATCTCTATGCATGCGACGTCTGTGTTGTCATAATGCTTGTTTTAAGCGACTTTCAAACCAGAGGCTCCCGAAGGGAGATATTGTTAATATTTCCGCTGACTGTGGCCCCGGTTGCTACATGTAAAAGGTTGGTTTGCTTTAAACAGTTGTTAGTGGAATGTTCAAATTGTTGCCAATAGTAAGCAATGTCTGTCAAAGCAAAATAAATTTCTTAAACACGTCAAGATGACCTGTCGCAACAAATCTTTGGCAGTGAAATGATATCAGATGGTCTTTGTTTTGCTGTATTTATATTGTTTAAATTTCTCTAACCACTAGTTAACTCTAACCGACCGTTGACCAACCAGGGCAAGCCTTTAACTTGCAGTTCGAGAAAAGATGCGTTGTGAAGATCAAATAAGTTTTTAAGACCTGCAATTCCTTAACTGAATGTTGATACTTCGGCAGATCTTCATACCTTTAAATTTTAGGTTACCGGATTATTTCAGATTTAACTTGGGTTGCCAGGATACATTCGGAAATGACGCATAATGAAGACGACGGCAGGCTTTCAAACTTCGAGATCCCGACAGGATTCGTTGTCATGACTTCAGCAGACTATTAGTTTATATTTGCGGGTTCCAAAATGGTTTGGTTTGGTTATATCATTGTTTAACGACCTATCAACAAGTAAGGTCATTTACGGGCATGCCTCCATGTGTGATGTGTATGCGTGCATGTGTGTATGTGTGCCGGAGACAGGCTATAACGTTGTATTTGCCTCCTAGTGATAGCGCGGATCTGATGCCGACTTAACAGTGCTATCTTACATGAGATACCATGCCGAGGGCACCCAGCAAAGCATTCCGCCCAGTCACATTATACTGACAACGGGTGAACCAGTTGTCGCCATTACCCTTTGTGCTGAACACTAAGCAGAGAATAATAACTACCTATTTAAGGACTTTGGTATGTCCCGGCATGGGGACAGAATCCATTGCCTTCCTCACCTGGGCGAACGTTCAACATAAAAGCCAAAATTGAGGTGTTGCCAAGCAAGGCACTAGGAAATTAAAGGTAGAGAGAAATACAAAGATCCACACTATAGTAATTGGTACAGCAGATTAATTTTGATCGCTTTTTCACCCAAGTAGAGGACACAGAAGTAAATCCCACATTCTGCAATGGGTTTCAACATTATTCGCCTCTTACGATACATGCAGTGGGTAACAGCAGGCATATTCTTTTCTCGTTCCCAAAGGGATACGGTATCAGTTCAGTTCGATAAGGTCTCATGGTGACTAAGATTAAAAAAGGCGAATTGTTATAACACGTCTGGTTCGTCATGCCTCGGATCTAAACTTGTTCCATTGCCTGTCTTATTTCAGTGTGTTTACTGCATCGTAAATCGTACATGACCGACATACAAATATTCAGGAGACATCACGACTACAGTTAGATTTGGAAAACCTAATTCTGTGTTCAACTTCATTAATGTTCAACATGTCTTTCCCCGCTTGATGTTGCTGTATTGACGACGTCTTTTTACTGTTTTTATTTTTAGCACCACCCTTATTCAAACTTATATTTCAATTAACGTATATCCTGAAATTGGACAAATCTGACGCAACCTTGCATCTTATGTCTTCATTGTGTGTTACGGGCATCGTCTGTAAACAAATAAGAAAAAAACACTATAAATTAATGAAGACACTGCTTAAATATGAATTGAATGTTAATTTCTGCATCCCATACGTCGCCTCATTTGAACATCAGAACTGCAGACGGAATCGGCGACACTCGCTATAGCCTCCCTTTGATGTGCCGCCGCAGCAAGCGCCAGGCTAACCTCGTAAGGTTTGGCGGACTGGCAGCATACACAACTCCTATGAACTACATCGTGCCCCAAACCATCTGGGCATGCGCAGCTGTTGAAAGTGTCGATAAAGACAATTGAACACGTTTAAAGCTGATGTGTAGTATTGGATTAGGAAGAACATACTTTTCTTCTTTTAGAATGTTTGAGGTAAATTCAGTGCAAGTACATAAATAATATATTGGTTCATTTTGATGATGGTCTTCTGTGTAAACGAGAATTGCTGTTGGTTTAATGATTATATAACAATTGCATTTGTATCTTCAAACACCATTTCAAGAGATCAAACATCTAAGAACAACAGAGGAGCAGTGGGGGAATATTCCTTTATTCGTTATTCCAGTACTCAGATGAAGCTGTATCATTTTGTTGGAGTAAATAAAACGATTTTTTCTTATATGATAGGTAACAAGATGTTCCGAATAGTTACATTCTGTATAAAACTGACAACACGATTTTTATAATGAGTTCCGAATGACCAAGTTAAAATTAAGAGCGACATCACGTGTTTTATCGGTATGACGTAATCAGGATGTTTTGGCGACAATAAACAACGATCTATGATTCGGTATGTTTCATTTTGGCCTCATTTCATTATATCGCCGTACGCCTTTCTTTGACAAGATAGCTCTCATAACAAGTGATCGCAGGCGTTCCTTCAGTTTTGTATGAAGAATCGTAGTGTAAAGGGTCGAAAAGTTTTTGAAAAAAGAAATATTTTTAAGAAAAGGCTGTTTAAGATTAATCAAACAAATAAAATATGTTTAAATCACTATAATCATGGCTTTAAGATGTGATCGAAAAGTTCCGAATGATTTTTTTCTGATAGGCTTTTATCATGTGTGGTATTTGAACGAGGTGCTCCGCGTGTATAAACCTATCACGATGAAAAATATTTTGAATGGAAAATACCGTTTGATTAAAAAGGTTCGAGCTTTTCTTTTAAAATTGTGGTGATTGCGTGCTTTATTTTGAATTGTGAAGAAAATGAATATATGAGAAATTATGCATTATCGATTTTTTTACATAGGAATCAAAGTGTGTATGTTATTGCCACGCTGGCATGAACTGCAGTGGTTTACGCAACTTCAGTGATATGCACTGACAGCATATTTACGTTGTGGAAATCTAGTCAACATTCGTGGAGTGTTAACACGTTCTCTGATTAATAACTCTTTGTCGTCATGGAAACGATATTGATGGAACAGCACCCCAATCGTAGTCACTTGAGTTGTTGTTTCTAACGTATTCACTGTGTTACTTGAAGCGATCTGCTAAGCTCCACAGTGACAACAAAAATATGGCGTCTTCACCAAACAACGCATTGATGATTTATTTTATAGTTATATTGATGTTAACGGTATTTATTGGTGTCTGTGGTGTTTTTTATGGTTATATATTGAACAATCTAGATGTAGACACATAAATGAGAGCTGTCTTGAAATGAGCGTTACATACACTCTACGTTTCAGTCTACCAATACTAATTCACTACTCTGCTGTGACATGCAATTCTTTTAAAACAACAGTTTGAAACACATGCTATTTCTTTTCCCACTTGGTTTTGGTCCAAAACAAGTCTTATGAACTAAAGGATGTACGTTAACAGTTTATCCGGAGTTGCCTTATCAGGAAAAATAAATAAATTCAAGTAGGTCCTTATAATGTGCATCGGCCTTTTTCGTGCGTAAATTAGGCCACTCGGGTATCTCCGTCTCTCCCATAATGCAATGTGGCGGGAGATATGTAAATGCTACCGATATCAATTGCCGTTGCCAAAACGTGCTTCCCTCATCTGGCAATCATGATTGACTCGGAGGTTTAAGAAATCAGGATTTTGGACTTGTTAAAAGAAAAGAAAAGGTGGCGGCGTGATGTGTTGTGGAAAAATGATGAAACATTTTGAGGTTTTATTTGAAATATTGTCCAGTGTACTTGACGAACTCAAGTTAAACATTTACATTGAAACATGTAACTTTGGCGTTGGATGAAACAAACATATCTTTAAATGAAATGCAAGTACTTGCATCAAATTCAGACAGACGTTAATTTTCTGGATTTTTTTTATACAAATACCAATTAAATCTAGCATATCTTCGACAAAAAAAGCTTTGAGTTTATTTATAATCTTGATTTGCACTAGAGCATGATGTTAGTACAACCCAGGCCAACGTGTTGGTTGTAACGGTTCACTGAACATAGTATTAATTAAAAGTTCATTAATCAGATAATTGGGCCAGTGGAGTGGCGTGTGTAGGATCAGCGTTTATATGTATTATTCATCAGAAATCTAAGACTGTGGGGAGACCGTGTGATCGATCATCGTTTTGCATGAGTACGTGCCTGAATGTACTGTACATATCTTTCCCTTATGGTACGGAGCTCCAGCCAGCTTCGAGACTTTCGGAGTTCACAGAAAGTCTTCCATACCTCCGACATCGTTACTGTAGGCAAAATATCCAATAAATATATACAGAGATGTCCCGGAATTAAAAAAATCAAGTACAAACCGTTTTGAAATATTTTGAAAAAGGACATTTTTGTTTCATTTGTATATGTATATTTATGTAAGCTATTGATTTTTGTTGTTCAATTGAGACATTACTTCAGTTTGAAACAAGATAAATTATGTACAAAACAAGAGGAACAGCTAAACATGATAGAGGGGTGTTTTAAACTTAGAAGATAGAATGTAAATGTGTAAATTTATTGCTTGATAAAACTATTAAAGCACTGTACCATGCGTCTGGATTGCTCAAATATTTGATAATCTTTATGTTAATGTTCCGTTTATGGTAGTATAATACATATTTATTGGCAAAACAATCAGATAAACTTCTAAATTAGCATGGACAACTGTTGTAATATCCGGAACTACAATCGTTTCTTTTATAACGACAAGTTAGATATAACCTGCTTTAAAGGTATTTATATCTGATTCAACCATTAGAAATAGCAACATATTTAAATTCTATTATTTTTTTCGAAAGTGATTAGCGATAAGGAAGTGACTCCAAAGTGACTATATGCTTTCTATTTTAGGTATGATATAAATACCCTTGTATGACAGGCAGTCAATTTAATCATGAACATAAGTAGTGCTCTTCTGATAAAAGACAGTTTTTAACAATCTATCGTTACCAATTTCAATTTTGTACATGTTGTAACGAAAAACACACGAAAGGTTCGATCGAAGTTTGGACTTAACGATTACATTGTACATGATCCAGAGTTAACGTAATATCATTTTCGTTTAGACGTCTAGATATATAATCCAATTGTTATTATATTCATGCAGAGCGAATACAACTTATCCTTTAATCGAAATGACGATTGGTATTGCTTTGTACTTATTACTTACATACATAGATGTACCGTATGTGACATCAAATACAGTACTATACAAAGTCATCAAGAGCAGCAGTGCGATTCGGAAAAGGAACCACTAAAGCACTTAACCACCAAATAGATTGATCTAAATAGGATTGTAGTTCTTTCGTACTGCAGTGAAGATTTTTTTTTTTTTTTTATCTTTAATAAATAACAGTTATGTTAAACAGTTTTTATGTTTACCTTTCCGCTGCAAGTTCCTCTTTAAGCATTACCAGAAGAAAACACGTTCATCGGACTATGAATCGAATTCGGTCAGCATAATTTTAAAGCTTTTTATCCCGCCTCGTATTTCGTCCAGCAACCATTTAAAGCAAACATTTGGTGACGTTAGGCTGTCCATGATCTCGTACATCTGATCAATTATCGGTTATTTTATGGAACAAATATAGCCCGTCAATCCTCGGTAAAATATGCAATGTATATATGTAATATGTGATGTGTATCCAGTCAATCTTTGGGAAGATATGTAATATATATCCTGTCAATCCAGGGTAGGATATGTAATGTATCTCTTGTTTTATCCGCGATAAGATATGTTAGTATATCCAGTCAACCCTCGATAAGGTGTGTACTGTATATCCAATCAATTCTAGATAAAATATGTAATATATATCGTGTGAATCCGGGGAAAGATATGTAATGTGTATCTAGTCAATCATCGGTAAGATATGTAAAGTATATCTAGTCAATCTCCAACACACATTGAGGCACATCCTTAAATGACCATTGCTGTTAATATGTACCATTGTACAGTAAAACCTTGTTATACTGTCACCATTGTACAGTAACACCTTGTTATACTGACACCATTATACAGTAACACCTTGTTATACTGTCACCATTATACAGTAAACCTTATTATACTGCCACCATTTTACAGTAACACCTTGTTATACTGTCACCATTGTACAGTAACACCTTGTTATACTGCCACCATTGTACAGTAACACCTTGTTATACTGCCACCAATGTAAAGTAACACCTTGTTATACTGTCACCATTATACAGTAAACCTTATTATACTGCCACCATTGTACAGTAACACCTTGTTATACTGTCACCATTGTACAGTAACACCTTGTTATACTGTCACCATTGTACAGTAACACCTTGTTATACTGTCACCATTGTACAGTAACACCTTGTTATACTGCCACCATTGTACAGTAACACCTTGTTATACTGCCACCATTGTACAGTAACACCTTGTTATACTGACACCATTGTACAGTAACACCTTGTTATACTGTCACCATTGTACAGTAACACATTGTTATACTGACACCATTGTACAGTAACACCTTGTTATACTGTCACCATTGTACAGTAACACATTGTTATACTGCCACCATTGAACAGTAACACCTTGTTATACTGTCACAATATGTTCAAATAAATAATGGCATCATACAAAGGTTTGGCGATAAATTGAGGGAAATGTACGAAAGAATTTTTAAGAAATAAAGAAAAAAAGGCACATTAATATTTGTAGGTGACGAGGTGACAAACAAGACGAGAGACAATTTATCGCTGATTTACTGTATTATACACAAAAAAACTAGCGCATAGATGTCATTCTGATTATGAAAGTAGGGAGTGAAAAATATTTTTTATTGTTATTATTATTTTTGTAAGGTTTGTAGTCGATTAACTCGGTTTCATTTTGTTTGCATATCATTGATATTTTAATTCTTAAAATGAATTCAGGAACCCAACACTGTTATTTTCGAATGGTATCAAGAGTTAGACCACAGAATGTGCATTTACATGTAATGATTTATGGTAAATTCTGAGGACAGAAAATAAGAAAACATGCAATGAAATTAATAATAGAAGCCGTGATAGTACGTATCCTTCTCACGATCAAGACCTATGCTATATCCTAGCTTTAGGACAGTGCGTTACGTTTTCTTTATTTTCTTTATTGGTTTCTGTGTTAGCTGGTTTCTGTGTTAGCTGGTTTCTGTGTGTCGAGGGCAAGTTAAATGTCGTCTGCGTAACCTAAAAACAGCATTCATGAAAGGCTATGAAAAAATGAAAGGGCCCCAATTGTCAGTACTAATGGAATTATTTGAACCATCCAGATGAAAGTCAATACTACTGAAACTGATGTGCTACACATGTGATTCCTGAAGCTATATATACTGTCTAGGCATATATGTTTTTGTCCTGGCCTAGTCGCTAAAAGTATAAATATATATTTAAAAAAAGTAAATGTAGATACATGTATTTCATTTCCATTTTTGTTTACCAAACTTAGAAATTAGAAACAATACATTTTAAGAAGGAATTAATTGAATAAATAGGACTTGCAAGTAATATACATGCATAATTTAAATTTCTTTAAATACTTTTATATATATTGAAAGCGCTTCGTCGTTGGTTGTTATATTTGCAAGTTAGATAATTTCTTTGCAATATTTATCGTTTTCAATTAAATAGCAACGCAACAAGTAAAATAATATACATTATGATCTGTACATTACAATAGCCGACTTATCATTACAATGTTGCACCTAAAAGCACGTTGTTACTAGTATATTTCTATTCTCCGAATTCGACTGTGATTTACATACACATGTCACGTAATACTGCGGGGGCATGCATACTTTCAGTAAACACGAAAAACCCGAGCGCTGTCACAAAAATATACCGAAACTAAGGTATGGTCCTGGCTGCAACAAATGAAGCAAGTCACAATGTATTCCTTAATAATGTAGAATTCCATCCATTTCCGTACAAATTTATCAATTTACTACTCCAAATGGCTTGCTAATGATTTACGTCCACAACAAGAGTATATATGCGATGGTAATGAACAATGTGACAGCTAAACCACGTGACTTTTAGAAAACTTGTACAATATATTTTGGAAGCGACATATTATTTTTACTGTATTCCATTGTAGATCGCTATCACGCACCATTGAGTTTGTCTGCGACACACATGGCAGCTATATCGGAAGGTCTAAAACACCTATGTAGTTTATTGGTTAAGAATATTGACCATAGCTGTTAAACACCATCGTTTCAAAACCATTATTATGGTTGAGGTGACGGACTGATCCAGATGCAAATTACATGTTTTGGACCTTAGTTTCAATTAAATTCGTACCTTATCTCTCGACAGCTGCTTGTTGTGAACATCTATTCGTCATTATTGCCTATTCTGTAGATAAATTTGAAATGACAAATTATGATGAACATTAAGCGATGTTTCTACAAAAGAGAGGTTTATATCTTGTTCATAAATGTATTTGAGGTCAGAAAGGACACAGAACCACCCATTTGCCTTCATAGATGTACTGCGGTTTATAAAAGGACACACATATATGTGTCAGCTTTAAGCCTATTGTTAGTTTCTCTTTAATTAATTTTCACACTTCCTAATATGGTAATATTTCACTATTGGAGGGATAGAAAGCGTATAGGTTATTGCCAGAACTTAGACTTGGATCTACACATTTGAATCCCGTTCCCCAGGTTAAGATAAAGATTATCCAGAATGGAGCATATATATACAATCAGTCAGCTCACATCCTAGTGATTTGTGTTTATTATTTTTCTATACAAATGTTTGTCCAAAATCTAAACCAGCGGGAAAACTTATCAAACGGTGTGGAACGATGCTTCATTTCTGATGAATTTTTATGCATATTTTTATGATTTATTCGGATAAGCAAATGCTTGTGTTTTTATTTTTTTATATAATTTAACTTCATTATGCGCGAATAGGTATTTTATTTCAAATTGGATTGAAAACAGCTCTTGGCCCGTCGATGTTATTGTTTACTAGGACATTTTGTATCCAAGGATTTCCTAAGACTACCACGGCTCGCACTTTGAGTACGTGACATGACTTGGAATGAACATAGATTGACATTGCGGGTATCGTCGATGAAGCAGAAGACGTTGACACTTCCGGAACATATGTTTTTGTTTTCCTTTTACATTTTTCAAGGATCGTCTTTTAAATCTTAATCTTTTATTTTATTTTTATCGAGTTTGAAGTTTTTGATTATTTGGTTTGGTTTGTTTGCGTTTTATGTCCTATTAACAGCTATGGCCATCTTAAGGACGTGCCAGGTTTTGGTGGTGGAGAAAAGCCGGAGTTCCCGGAGAAAAAAAGCCGACCTACGGCCAATACCTGGCGATTGCCCCATGTAGGTCTCGAGCCCGCGTTTTAATATTTGATTACAATTTTTATTTTTACTTGTTTTTTTCCTTGCAAAATACCGCTAGTATTGAATATGTCATGTTTCAAGAACAGTAAAACTATTTCATCCCCCGCCCCCACGCAATAAGATATTAACCGCGATTTTTTTATAAATATGGTCATTAGTTCTACTTTTTTCACACATTCATGCTTTACCAGGAAACTGTTATTGTGTAGAATCCCGGAAGCTTATCTACATAAGTGGATTTAAAGTATATTTTGATATATTCATGTAAACAGAAACCCTTTGTTCGCCCTCAGCTGTATTATAAAAGTTGATTGATGTTTCGCAAAATTGATGAAAAAGCTTTAATACTATAATATGTTTATAAAGCATATCATATTAACCCAATGCTTTTATCTTTAAAAGATACAATGGAAACTAAACATTTTAATATAGGATAAATTACATTGTTCACCCTTAGTGTGTCATGTCATGACAAGTAACGACACAGGTAAACGATGGAAGAAGATTTCATTATGATGTGATATTTGTTTTATCACAACAAAAATGCCGGGATATAAGGCAATACCAAGTTGTAAACAAAACTGGAATTCGACAAGACTATGTACAAATGTGAACAAAGACAAAAAGTTCAATTGAAAAACTGCAAGAAGAATACGACCATGTGTTCAGGAAGGGTAAGCGTCCTCTAATTCATTCATGACACTCGCATTGCTATCTATGTCCCATTCAAGACTATAGATATATTGCATAATGGCAAACATAATGGAAACAGTGAAGCAATAACATTATGTAGCGCTCAATACAGGGCAAGGAGTACGGAAAACTGTTCACAATTTGTATTTCTATAAGAACTTTCAGGAATGTTTCGGGTTTGAAAGTGATATATCAAAACGTTAATTCTTTATTAATGGTGCTTTTATGGTTATGTGTTTGTTTAACAATCCAAACGCTTACACTGTAACGTTGCAAATGGTGTACATGAAAATCACACCCATGAGACTTTCAATCACTTTCGACTACAACCCTGTGCTTGATTATATATACAATCAAACTTCAAATATTCGTTCCATTTGCATTGTCATTTTCATGTAGAAGAGTCGTTCATAGTCTTGTTCTTTTACAACGATCATGTCGTTTTTTTCATTTTAGATATTGTCAGAAATTCTTTATAATGTTAAATCCTTCTCGAAACAGGGTGTCAGTATATTGAGGTTTCACTGTAGAGCGGTAAGTAACAAGTGTGAGTTGCTGAAGAATGCGTCGTGACTTATATCGTTCTCACCTGTAGTCTGAAGGAACCGTTTTGTTAACGATATGAGTCATTTGAAAAAAAAATCATATTTAAATTTGAATTATTTTTTCGCAATGAAAGATGACTATGCAGTCAATTATGTAACTTGTTTGACTAACGCAAGAGTTTGACTCCAATTTTGAGAATCATCTGATTAATGGCACTCCTTTTGAATAAAAGCAAACTCGAATTGCTTTGTCGATTGGATAAAAAATGAACTTGAAAATTTTCATTATTTTGAAAAGAAATTCTATTGACTCGTATGGTAAGATTAGTGTACGTGAATATCGCCAGCAGGTTCTAATGCAAGCTTGATCATCTTTACAAAATATTTGATCTAGTATATTTTCAAAATTATCTGAATAGAGAAATACAGTAACATCTGGAATACATATGAATAATTTGGAAAGAAGAACCTTTTGAATATTTCCACTTTTGTAGACTTCTTGTAAAAAATATGTCTAATTATTGAATAGGCTTATCAAGCTTGCCGTGATAGGAACACCAAAGTGCTAAAAACAGGGCGCTTTATCGTGATTACCAGATGACCTCATTAATGTTTAGTTAACGCAATAGGTACATTTCAATGTCAGTCCTTCTTTTTTAAATTACCGCACGTTATTGAAATATATTATTGTATATTCACACATTGATTATCTTGTTTAATTTCAGCAATTGGACTTTGACTAATCATTCATCGGCACTACATTCAAATACAGACATTGTTTATAATATATCAGATTTATGTTAAGCTTATCTATCTTTTTGATAATTGACTTGCCCAGATGTACCATTTATTCGTGCCGGTTATTTAACAATTATGTGGTCATCAGATGTTCACCAAGATAAAAGGTCACTGTTTTTTTTTTTTGATGACTTAACGGGTCATCACATTATAGCCACACACCACTTAATGAAAAGGTCAATACGGCATTTCGTCAATGACAAATTTTATTGAGATTCAGTGTCCAATTTTAGACCAAGTGCATATTACAATCAATACATTCATGAAATCAATACTTACCTTCAACAGGTGAAGCAATTAAGAGGTGAATAACAATTTAGCCTACGAGTAAATCACAGCTATAGATAAGGATCAAATAACGATAAATAAATAATTGTCTAAAAGTATTATCATTATATTATAAATTTACATATTGTAAAGCAGGGTTCACACCCGTTAAACTGAAAAGACACATAAACAATATATAGCATAAGTCCGAGAAGACTACGAATTAGTTGCAAACCAATCTTAACCAAGAAAAAATATTAAGAGAAATCGTGTAATATAGTATTGACAGAAAAGCCAGTATTGGTGATGAAAAGTCACGATAATGAGAAAATATTTGCTGGTCCAGAGCAATCGATGAGTAAGCAGGATTGGACCACCATTTTTGCCTTTGGTAACCTAGCTTTATGATATATCAGATACAATCATACAGCTAGATAACCAAAGACAAAACTAGGGCCGTCTTCTTCGGAATCCTTCTTCTTTCTTCTTTCTCCTGGTAATACACAAGATCCTTCTATTACAAATATATTTTCGGAATTCTTCTTGTATAGTAATTCTTTGTATCCGGTAAGTTGTCTATCCACTTCCGCCTCGTAGTTCCACTCGAATGCTCTAATAGAAATCTGTGAATATATAAAAATCGAAAACTTCTTTTTCATTTAAGTTGTTTTCGTAACCTTGGCGGTGTAAGACGACATAAACGGTGACACGTCTTGTTCTATTGTGCACATTTTTCTCATACATACTATAACTTAAACGGTATATTGTAGTCTAAAGTTCGCACATTCATATCATTGACGGTTTATGACAGTAAAAGTCAGCTACAAAGAGAGTCCACCACTTGTCAGATGATTAAGTTGGCTCAATCTATTAAAAGTTTTAAAATGCAGTCTGAAATATGAATTATCCACTGTCGTATTGATCACTTGTCAAATTATCTCCAAATAACAGCCCCCTTATTTGCTGATATACCTGATACGTTGACTGATTGCATACCAAATGAGTTTATCTTTTGTCAAGTAAATCACAGTTTACTATCATACATATTTACATACAATAGTTAAGCAAATTCTCAAGTAAATGTTAAAAGAGAGATCCACTTATATACCAGGAGGTTAATAATAATCATCTACTGATGAAAACATAGCTGTATCCTATAACATTCCAAATCACCTATCCACGAGTTGTGATGAGTCAAATTATCCTTCCCTACCCCGTATGTATGACAACGTCGATCAAATATTTCCTTCTGGTATGATTTGGTGTGTCAGAGTCCCACATATATTTCCCTCTGGTGGTAGTTTACCTAATGAACACATTTTAACACACATGCGTATATTCCGAGTGTCGGCTACGTGGCTGGTGTTCACTGAATGAGCGTACCGTGGTTTCGACATGATAGAACTAGTTGGTCAACACACTGAAATGACGCGAACACTCTTGTCCGCATAAACGCATTGATTGCTATGGTTGAGGGTTTCTTTCACTTCAATATATCGATAAGGTCGGTAGCAATTACTCAAGGCACAGCTATGTTCACTCGAATGTGACCTATTTTGAATTGATATGGTTCAATGAACAGGCAAATGATGGTTGAGGAGCAAAACGAACCTACATGCACACATACATACACATACATTCATCAGTAGTGTCTAAAAGAAATATAAGATGATTTTTACAAACATGGGTTTTTAGATCTATTTAAGTATTTTCGCATAATAGATCGTGTCCGGCGTTAGAGGGGATCTTGATGAAATGCCAGAAATAAATTACCTTAGGCACGTTTCATGTTTCGAATAACTTTGGACTGCTTTTAGGAAGAATTATTTAGAAAGCAACAAATCGCTCGATCTCGCCATTAAAGCTCGCTACGTTTCAACGAATCCCTAAAAAGTTAAAAGGCAAGCGATATAATACACCCTAGTGGATTTGCATTGCACAGATTTGAAAAATAACTTTTCAATGTCACCAGGACACGTTTGAACAGAACTTTTCTAAGCTATTTTGAGTGCTTGCAATAATTCGTGACTTTTTATCTTGATTTAATTAAATTTGAATAAATTGTAATGGATTATTTCTTTTGAAATATCAGGTACAAGTTGGCAAGCTTATTTTTTTTATGACATGTCATTTAATGAAATAATAATAGATTAAGTTTAAGATACATTTTTGAACAATATAACTGAAATACATGGTTATGCATCATATCGGGAATAGAACTTAAGTTGAAATTGTAATTCAATATCCTATCCTAAATATCACGTTGTCATCCCTTAATCGTTCAATAAAGTTATTAAGATTAAAGTATTATTTTATCAGACACAAGACGAAATAGAGTGTCAAGTAATTTCACTTTGAAGTATGGAAAGTGTGCGTGTAGAAAATTTCAGTTGTTTTTGTATGATACCAAATTCGAAATTAATGTCGTACTAATACCAGCTGGACCATCGGCTAAATCCTGTATAATTCATAGCATGAGTTTAATTGCTCGTCAGAAGTGCGGCTGGACTCACAAATTATTAAAATAATCCATAACAGCAAGCTCACTGTTGAGTTCTGCTGATATCTAGAATCATTTAACACTGCTATAGTATAATAGTATGTACTTAAAATGAATAATTTCAAATAAATATTTGGATCATACTTTATTAACTCATGACATAAAATATGAATTCAATAATTTTGTTACCAGATTCTTTTTCATTTACTTTGGATAAAATACTGGACATTATAAAAGTAAATATTCTCATATCAAGAGTCAAGATATAATTAATAATAGCTCTACAAATTGAATGGAATTTAAAATGTGTCCGTTGGAGCTACACCAGAGGCTTTCACGAACCAATTAAGGTTGAAAGTATACCTGAATAGGTATGTTTGAAGATACCACTAAGTGTTATATAGCTGTATGGTACCCTGGGGGGAAAGAGCAGTCATTTGAAGTAATTTGTTATCTGTAGTGTTCAGGCAGAGAATAACACAGGCATATGACATCGGCCCAGGCCAAACAGTTATGATAGAAAACAGAATAACCTCGAGGCCCTATACGCTTATATGGGCCTTTTAAAACGCATACCCATACATTAAATGATAGCATCACACCTTGCTTCGATATTGCTGGTCGGCATTAAAATCATAGTAATGAGTGCTGTAGCCTTAATGTATTCGACATACCTTGTATATCACATTTTATCTAGTGTTAACCCACAGTGTTGACTCAGACTACCTGGCATTTTGTATTAAGAACCCCGAATTTGATAAATTTTTGAAATAAATCATTATATTTCATTATATATAGAAACACATTCCATGAGCCAGAAAAGGTTCAAAAAGATGGTAGAGAAACATATTTATTTCATATTCAATTTTCTATAAATACTATATGTTTTTATAAATGTTTAAGATTTTAAGTCATTTGTATTCAAATATACATATACGCAAAATACACACCCTTACTCACGCTTATAGGTTAAATTATTTTAAAATATTTATAAATCGTATCATTAGTACTTAATAATGCTAAGGCCTTTTGTAATCTACCATTATAATCCGTCGTGTGTATTTAACGCTTTAATCAAGCAGAGCTTACAATTATGACGGTATTTAATCATATGGCCTCAGATTTTAAACCCGTATGTGTAAGTAAGAAATGTCCATGTAATGTTAAGGTCGGCGTACTAGATGTATACGCCTCAATGAGTTTAATTAAATTGGCAGGGATCGATTAAAGTAATGTTTGTATATCCTTAAAAGAGAATTAATATTCCATTAAATGTGTACCTAGGTACGTCACGTAAACGATGGTTGAAGAAATTTTAAAACAGTTGACATAAAAATAATCCCATTTGACACAAAATTTGAATCAAATGATACCATGGTAGGGCTAACATAAAGTCTATTATACCGTTTTATACGTACAAGTAAAGGACGCTATAATCACGCTGTTGTGATAGCCTCAGATGACAATACGTCTGACCTTGCCTGGTGTGCATACTTAATGTCTGATTCTCATTTCTAAACACAATACAGTTTTCCATTAGCAAGAAAAACCCGAATTACATTTCCCTCTAGAAATCCCCTCTAAATACTCCCTAACTCGTCAAAATTGTACAACAAATGTTTTTTTTTATTGATAATGACCAGTTTACGTAAGTTTGAAAACAATCTTGATAATAATCCTTTTTTAATCACCATTGAACCCAATGTGATAATTTATGTTAGTAATGAATGTTAAAGGCTTTTGTTCATGATATCATCCTAGACAAGCACTCAAATGACTAATGATTGACCCATTGAGCAGTACTTTTACTAAATACCATCGTGGTCTTTTGTCAGTATTGCTAACTAGCACAAAACGACAAAACCAAACCACACGCAATTTTAGCATTGTTACCGGATTCATTAATAGGGCTATTAATCGTTTTCCTTTAGAAAACCCCCCAAATATTTGTTCATGTGTTGTGCATAGGATAGAAGAAGGTACTGCATTATTTGCATGACACTTCCCACGAACACATTGGTCGATAGCCTACTTACTACATGAATGAACAAAATATGCCAATAGAATTACACGCCTACCTGAAAGACACGGGACCTCCCCGTCTAGGGAGCTGCCCCACGAGTGTGTGGTATTTAGACCATGCATATGTACGATTATATTTAAAACTCTGTCGCTTTATCAGCCAACATTGCATGTGTCAATGCATATGAAAGAGTGTCGGGAAGCTATTGAAATCGTTATGAAATATTCACGTCGATTTAATCTAATTAGGCACCGGAATTAACAGAAAAATCACGTTTCGGGATTTTAAATGTACAAACGTGCTGTAAAATATTAGTGACAAAGACAGTTATTTTTACAACTTTTTGGCTTGAATTAATTGTGATATGAATTAGACAATGATAAACTATTACGGTTTAACGTTTTGGTATTTGATTATGCACGTTAAGAAGGTGAAGTTTCAACTTCAACAACGACTAAAAATGATAAAAGAAATAAAAGTAAAAAGGTAACAGTTCGAAACATATGCCGAAAATGAAAGAATGAGAGGCCATTCCAATAAAACATATGGTTTAGCGTCTAGTATAATTGTGAGATCCTATCATATGACAGTGAAGGTCTCCAAAAATAGTATAAAAAGGTGGAATGATTTTTACTACAAAATGGTGATTGAAAATTTACAAATATCGCATCTTGAAAAGCCAGCTGTGCCTGTTTAGAAATGAACCAGTGATGAACCATTCAATCTAAAGAGGCCCATTTGGGGGTAATTATTACTTGAAAGAATATAACTTTCCTGTACAAAGTTATCTTGAATCAACGACAGATTAAACTCATATATCTTTTTCGATTAAAAAAAATCTTATATACAGAAACATACAACTGTTCCACCAGAGAGAGTTGATAGCGGCTTATGCATATTGGAATAGTGTCAAACAGTAAAAGCCAAGAAGATAACACACTCTTAACAGCTCGGAAGCTAGCTAGAAGGGTCCGCGAGTGCATAGCCAATTGAAATCTTGATTACCTATTGTTACTATCATCTGGTGCCTGAAATGGTCACTCGAAGTCACAGTTTAAAAGCCAGGTCAAATATAGCGGGTGTATGTCCCGGACATAAAAACCAGGGCTGACAATAGTCAATGAATTTTGAATTAGTTTTATGATATCCTCGAGGGGAAAACACTGTTAAATGAAGCGTTGTAAGCAGGACTCGCCCAAGCGTGTTCGATTTGTGAATATCCCTATGGCGACACTGAAAGGACGGTTATACCTAGTTGCACCCTTAAAGAATACATACAGTTTGATCCAATGGATGCCTGTTTGCGACGGAGACCCTAGTGCGTACTTATGTATTTAACAGTGTTTGCTTCTATGGAATGTCTTGATTAGATGGGTTGAAGGATAGTTACAAGAGTTAACACTTGCTCAATCATTAATTAAATTGTTCCAACGTATCGATACACATTTTCAGAAGTGTTCAAGAAAGGTTAGAATATTTGGCAAAATATCACTATTTTGATTATAAAAATTATTAAAAGTGTAAATTACAGTGCCTTCCTCTTATACCTGTTCAATAATATCTGTAATATCAATCTAACATGGAGCAGATGGAAAATGAGGAAATTATCTTTACATTCAATAAATATTTAATATATCACATAAAAGTAGTTTTCAAAAATTCAATGCGAATTTCCTCGAGTGGAGTTAATCCTTATGCGAAATTGTTATTAAATTATATCCCACCCATGATAGAAATGGTGCAGTTTTGTCTTTGTAATGAACTTAAAAGTCCTTGTGTAAGCCAAATTCCGTCAATTATGTACATTAACATAATTTACTCTCTCACCTTTATATAGCTTTATGATGAATGAATAAGGACACGTAATGGAAGAATGAAGATAACTGCTCATGCCGAATAATTTTATGTGCAGAGTTCGGAATTGACGCGACCTTCTATTACACCTTGGGTCGGCACTCTTTGTGAATTTAACCGTGTAATGGGGAGAGTGTCATAAATGTCACTTCCCGCCAAAACCCTTGTCGTTTGGTGACCTCTCCACGTTCTCATATTCATGTGGATAAGCATTAGCGTACTAAAAGGTGTCGTTATGCTAGGCGAGGAATATGTCGGTAACTCCTACGATCACTTGACTAGATTACAGAGATACTGTGTGTTTGCAATGTGAACAGAACGTTAAGGTTAAGAATTATAAACATCTCTTAAAATAACAACTAGAAATATATAGCAAGGAGAAAATAAGTTTGTTACTGTAGAAAGCCAAGAAATAGTAATAGTCTACTACAACAAGATTAAAAAAACCCACCTGTTTCCATTCTACAAATCTTATAAATATTTCTAGTAAAATATTTATAAATTCTAAAACAATAATCCCATACACAGATAGATAGCAATCGCTTATGGTAGTTATTGTTAACACTAAATTTATAAAAATAAATTAGTAGATACTAGTATATTACTTTTCTTTTCTTAAGTATTTTATCTATAACATTTTTCAATGATGTGACCGATGAATTAGTAAGTAAATACAATTAACAATCACTCACCATGGCGGAGATATATCCATGCGAAAGATCGCTAGTAACTCGCTGTATATCACAAAGACTGGGCTACCTACAGGAGCATGTTGCCTGTGCTGTGCTCATTGGACTTGTGATGCCTTAGTACGATCTGACCCTAATTATATAGAGGTAGATGAGGTAGTATAAACATACCTGGACACGGAAGTATTCCCCAAGGGGTACACACGTGAAATTTACCTGGCCGAAGACTTAGCACCCTCTGGGGACAGACGAATATGACAGATTTTAAGACATATCTCTGTTTTAACCAAAGGTTAGAGACGCTTAGTTTAAATATTATGTGGGTATTACATATTTTTATAAACATCCTAGTTTATGTACTTCCCTTTTGATGTTAGTAATCTGACATGAGATATCAGGGTTGTGTATAGTTCAAATATTACATCATAACGTATATTGATGAACCAATACTCATATTGATCTATCGATTGAAATGATACATGGCTAGGTTAACTGAAGAATTTATATCTGAAGCAAAACTATGTATTAGGCATCACGTTTTACTATTTTAGAATACGATTTAGTATCCTATGAATTTCAAGCTGCAAATGTTTAGCAGCTTGTTTTAATTTGCACAGTTGTTAGATATAACAGGTACATGTATTCCTGAAATGGTGAAATGTTTTACCCATATTCCGTTTTCGAAATGTTTGCCCCTGAACAAGACAGAAAATTCAATATAGGCCAAAATTATTTCATGAAGATAGCAGCACCAGTAATCACATGTTGGCGACTTCAAATCTTGGCATACCATGTCATATCAGGGCAAAACTACAACGTTTGTTACTATAAGTTGAAATTTGAAATTATTTTATAATTTTTATTGAATAATGATCTAGCTCTAGTTAACAAATTGCATTTTTTTCACGATATTCGAAACAATATGTGTTTTAATGCGTTTCAAATTCACAGAAAATCACCAAATACTTTATTGTAAAAGGAAATCCTAACTTTGCCGGCCTGCTTATAGGTGTTCCCATTGGAAAAGGTTGCAGTTAGACTATTATATCAAGTAACACGTAAAATATGAAAAGGATAACATGAGGAAAATATATTATTCGGATTAGGAGTATTTCCGTTTATTATAAAATAACCGTTTTCAGATAACTGAAAACGTTTTGGAAACAACTGTTGTGAAATTTAGATTTTATTAAACTACAAATACATCACTGAGTCAAAATATTTGTTTTGAATTCCATTAGAAGTTATAGGACTAAGTGCATGTTCAGCAAAAAGAGCATATTCTTTCTCTCTTTCTGGGTAAATCGTGTGTTTGTAACCCTCCTTGAGCCCCGGTAAGATGGTGTATTCCCTAGAGTAACCCCGCCAGAATGATCAGACAACTAGCCAGGAGCATCTATCAGATCAATAAGAATCGATCAGAGGCAAAGGTGATTAGTATTGACAGGTGATAGATAGAGTAGGAAGTACATGTACATACTCAATTACACCTCAGGTGTCACGGGATCTTACCTGACCGTTACCAGGTGTGTGCGCCCAGATAGCAGGCTGTAAGCACGCCTCTTTTCCTGAAAAAAAATGTAAAATACATGGACTTAGATATTTTCCGGGTTAAGTCATACATATTTTAGTAGTTGTTTCCTGGCTAAATAGTTATGTAAAATCTCATAATTTGATCTTGTTTTCTAAACCAATTCTTAAATCCCCTTGCAGTATGAAGTTAATTTTAATATTTGTAAGTCAAACTTCCCTTTTAAATGATTCAACGCTCTAGAAAGTAAGTTAATATCATCTGATTGTCATATATGGTTTTATTAAATGCTTTCTGCCAAAACATGTATGTACAATTGTATTTGAATGTTCTAAACTAATTCATAAATCCTCCTATATTAAGAAATAATTTCAAAATTTGACTGTCGAACCTTCTTTTAAGTGATGCGATTTAGTAGAAAATAATGTTATTTTGACGGCCTTGTCTATTTATATTACATTAATTCTAATCTGTATTTTGGCATGAATTCATGTCTATTTAATTTAGAATGCTGCTTTAAAAGGACCAATAAAAATAAATGAGTAAATTAAAGTAAGTAATAAACCAAAACAAATTTCACCTATAATTGATAGTATTCTTACACCATAAAAGAAAAATATCACAGTACAGGCAAAATCTCATATCGTTTGACATTACAAAAAATGTAATCTATTTCATATTTACTGATTATGATAAATAATTCGAATATTTGGAAAATGTATGCATAGTTCCTTTCCAAAACTATTCATTTACCGTATATGAATCGTGAAGTAAATGAACAGTTAATTCAAATTAAAAGTTAAGTTGTCAAGACTAACTTAATAATCAATTGATATTAATGAAAATCTTTCAATTTATTAGGTTTTTATTACAAATGAAACTAAAAAGTCAAAATGTGCTAAATATTACGTGAGTTAGATTAAAAACTAGTCCATCGCTCTATCACGTGCTTCATAGTTTAAATATATAAGTACGTAACATCATTTTCTTTGAACCAAATGATTGTCATAAGAGTTATACGATGACATTTTATAGCATTTTAATCAATTATTTTATTAAAAGCTTTACGGTGCGATCGTAAGCATAATCTATAATAACTTACACAGAAACTAACTGAAAAGACTTATTATGAAAAACAAATTAATTATCCTAATTTGGACAATTGATTTTTATATAAAAAAAGCATAATAATTGTTATATTCAGTCTACCATTGTTTAGAACATAAGTATACGTTATACAGTCGTCAATTACAACGGGTTTATTGGTTCAAACTGCAAGAAAGAAATATGATACACAATCTGCTTGTACACGCTTGAAATAACAATCAGCTAATCACGTGTAAATTATTTCAGATTTTGTATGATTTCCATAAGTGTTATTTCCATACACATGTTTCTGTTCTTTAAATTTGATATTTTACATGATATCCTTATAACACAACGAAAAGATCATAATCGATCCTTTGATCTTCCTCAATCAGACATTTGTTTTAATCCGGATTACGAAGCCACAAACTGCTTGTTGATGCCATATTTGATTTAGAATATTTATCCGAAAATAAGTTATGTCAAATGTGCTCGGGAAATCATTCTTAATGTGCTTCTTTGTGATATTTATGACCATTCTCTCTAAGCATGACGACTACCTCAAATGATATAGTCTTGGGAAATAGTCAAAATATTTTACATATTGGAAGGCAGAAAGGCCTAGCGGACGATCTGAATGATTTTTGTTTTTATTCTATATTTTCCTTCGCAAGGACTTATTTATTTATTATCTACTATATATATATTTATTATTAAAATATGAAATAGAAAATAATTTTGAGTTTATCGTTTACTCCATTTCAGTTTTATAGATATCCCTGAAATGATACATGCATCATCTCAGGGATAATATCAATTAATTTGCTTCAATTTTGATAATTTATTAACATCGACCTCCCTTAATATATAATCCTTATGAGAAAAAATATTTAATATTTTTTTGCAAACATTCGGACATTAGGGCATTCCATGTTAAGTACTCACACAACGTAAATCAAATGATGCATATTTACTGATATTGCGTAATGAATTAATTAAATGCAAGAGATGGAAGATTATCACGAATAATGTATATTTTGAACTTTGTACCTACATTAACTTTTCAAACATGTCTCCTGTTTTATTTAATTTATTTGATAATTTAAATGGTAAGTGATAATTATACATGCATAAAGAGACATCGGGTCTGCAATAATCTTGATATAAGCAGTATCTGTTTTTCAAAATTTGCACATTCAAATTTTAACCTTCATCTTACACTAATACGTTAATATTGAAATAGAAAATATGTTAGATTATGAATGGATTAAAATATACCTCTTGAGCTATCAAAGAATTAACTGATATCAATGTCGAGGATTTGGTATGTAGATTTCGATTAACATACATGCACTAAAGTTATTGTATATAACCTAAGTATACATATATATACATATAATATGATATCATTATAATATCATTCAATCAACGGAGGTTTACAATGACATGGCATAAAATTCTTTTGATTTAATTTATGTTTCATTAAAATGCACGGTGAAAATCACTTTACTCTTAAACACATCGGTAAAAATTTGAAATTTAATTCACTGGAATGAACCAACGAAATAACAATGCATGCAGTATCAGAATACTTGGCATGTTCAGATTACTTCTGAATAATCTTTAAATAAATAAAATTAAAAGTAATTGACATTTACGCATATCTCCAGATATTATGTTATGCTTTTGTCTTTTGAATATTCCAATCACATGATGCTTCTTTTCAAAGTGAAACGAAATAAAGCATATAATTTAATTTTCATTTGTTATTACAGTGCATGCCCATACGTGTCTAGACAAGCTAATATATGGAGAATCGCATTTGTAGCTGGAATTTATTGTGGTACGGCTTACATGAAATACAAGTTTAAAAATGAATTGCATATTTTGTAGCTAAAATTTGTCAGTTCGTAAAGTTTTGAAAAGATTTATACACACGTTTTCGTTTTGCTGTTTTCCACACTTTAGACATGGTGTTTTATGATTGGTTTTAAACTCTAGTACCACTTAGGAGTCTCAAATGAACGCAATGGTCATATGACGCAGACAAATTACTTCACCTTTTAGCTTTCTACATCGAAAATTCGAACTTAAAATAGGCGCTTTGCTACCTTACTCCGTATTCCAAGTAATTGTTTTTATCAAAATACATCAACTCAGATGAAAACATCATATAGCATTGTCGTGAAGCACAACCTTAATTGATTTAATTTTCTTCGTAATTAAATGTAAATTTAGTAAGAAATTGGAATGTATACCGTAACCTTTACCTAAATGCTAGCTGTTGTTATATTAAAACGCCAATGGAATACACATTGTACTTTACTGGTACTGATTGAAGAATTTCAGGCCGATGATATGTATTTGCTTTTATTGATCGACTGTTTGGTCTTAATTGCAATCAAACATTAATGTCTTTGTTGGGTTCGGATTATATTAACTATTTCTGGGTTTTTTAAGTGTATGTATCAGTTGTGAATTTGAATTTGTTTTCGGTTTTCATAAGTAGGAGGACGCAAGTCCAGAACAAAACTAAATCGAATGCATCATCCTGTTGATGGTTTTAGTCAATGACATGATGCCATTATTAGTATTAACTTTACTATAGATTAATGTTAATTCGATCAATCTTTTTTTCTCAATAAACGTTTTCGTACAAACTAACGTCCTTAAATGACAGTAGCTGTTACTAAAAGGTTAAACAAATTAAAGAAGTCGTACAACTATTGTCAATTGAAAAAATGTCAAATGATTTCGTGCTGTTGAATGCATTGCAGTGTACAACTAGCCATGATAAGATAAAAGAAACGACGATTCGTCCCCAATATATTCAATCGTGTTCAGGAGACATACTTATTGTATGGTATTTAATCAGGAAGCGTCTCAGTGACAGGAATATCAGCTTGATGTGTAACTTGTTGACATATTATAGCGTGTGCCTGTCAATCATTTGTGTGACCTTAATCACAAACTCTGATATGTGGACATGTTAAACCGTTCATCTGAGAGGGACCTATATTATGCGTATGCATAGATAAATAGAACGTATTTAATTATTAACAGTTCAAAGGGAATTATTAATTTGTGGAAAAGAAGATATTATCATGAATAGAATGTTTTTGTGGGTACAGAGGGATGGGTTATGCTCGATGTGCTCAAAGGAGTTTTGCTTTGTCAGCTAAGTGATATATATATATTCTCTGTACGCTTAAGTTATGATATAGCAACTTCACAGTTAATAGGTATGAATAGGTCAGACATTATAGTCATTCAACACCTACACATAGGTAATGCTCACATCTTATACATTTATTACTACACAGAATTATTTTTTGAAAGGATATCGCATTTCACTCATGATTATGTTATTTTCATTAACATTTGTGTTACATAAAGTTTATATGTATATATGTATACCATACTACTTGAATATGTGAATGCTTATCTAGTTGTAACGAGACTGTTTTTCATCCTGGATTATATATATTCCATTTATGCACGTTAAATGTGTGACATTAACATGCATCGTCATGTACAAATATATATAAATATACACTTATAAAATTAGAATAAAACAGTTTTCGTTGAATTTACATCTGTAACACCTTTTATTTGCATCGTATGTAATCTTCTGTATCTATATACATTTGGAAAAAATCGATGTGCTGCTAGCAATGTCCTGTTTCCCGTACCATAATGAGCAATAGTGTTACACGAATCCCAACATGTTGTGCGGTTTTATCAGACAAGGCCACCACATTTTCCCCAAAAACATAAAACAGTAGTATACAGGCGTTACAATCCAACAGGCTATGAGTCATAAACCAATTTCTGCAAGATGACATGGGAAACTAAAATGTGGCTCTTTTCCCTCATGAGACTAGTGATTATTACAACGTTGTGATGTGCATAGCCATATTGTTTTAACAAAAAAAAAATCAAAGCAATTTCTTAGTCGATGGGTACATAATGATGGTGCTGTCTAGATGAGGTCGTTGAGGATGGATTGTTGTCAATATTAGCATTACCGTATAGAGGGTTATTTCATATCCCTTGTGTTCCGTCGTAGATAGGGATCTCCCAACTCTATGTCTGCGGTGGTGTGAGACACGTCCACTTCTAATTGAACCATATCTTGTCAACAGTTAAAGCGTAGAACAGAAGCCATCTCGACGACTGACGTTGCGCAAGGAGCAAACACTGATAATACAGATATTTTTATTTCTGTGCTGGTCATTTATGCAGTACATTAAAAAATAAATGGCAAGCCCTTCATACCAGTGAGTGAATCATATTATCCTATTTCGTATTTTTATAATACCTCCAAATAAGACCAACTGCATATTTTTCTTTGCTTGTAAAACTTATGAATGTATATTTTAAACATTTATACTGAAAGTTGTTTCTATAAATAGGCCTATATGATTCAAACTACAATTGTAGTTTATCATAATTTTCCCACTTTTTATTACCACTGACTTACATTATCTCTTATTTGTCATTATGATTCATGAAAAAAAAAAAGGAAAAAAAAGAAGATATATGCAGAATGATTTTATTTCAATAGAGAAATGACTATGACATTAATACGGCAAAACTTCAAAAATGTAAAATTCTGTTACGTACCATTAACGATGCTTCTGTGTATCTATAACTTGAATCATAACTCCATTTTCGTCCCTGTTTGTATTGTATTGTGATGTCACGATAGCATGTAGATGTCGTAGATATTTGACATAACTCAAGCTTTAGGCATTTTATAAACAAAATCTTCAAATTACATAACAAACGATGTTCCAATATCATACATCTTCCTCATCCCTGTCTGATTTCCCCATCTAAATCACTTAGATGTTTACAATAAGGAACATAAGGAGCAGTATCGGTATATCTCCCCGTCCAACTAAACGTGCTAGTGACGTGTGCACGTTACGTAATAATGTATTCTTGTCATTACTAGTACAACAGTACTTTCCAAAAAGTTCAATCGAAACAATAGTAAATAAATGAACTGAAAATTTGGAATGGACTTGATCTCAATCACCTTCATCTGTGTGTTTATATTGGCATACAAAGTAAGATTTCCCACTATGTAATATTTCTGTATAACTCTGTTATGGTAAGCGTGACGTCATTAGATTGCGACGTCTTGATAATAACGTTTGAAATAATTGGCGGCTAATGGCGGGTATACGCTGCTTCATTTATTGCGAAGGTTCCTCGAATTTTAACAAACGGTTTTCAAAATTAATGAAAGTGTCATCTATATTTATGGTTTCAGGGAAACTTTCCATACCATATATTCAGTACAACGACATTGATTGTATACATAGGTAGTTAAAAAGCTTTGTTCAGCATAGAATCCCAAAACATAGGTACTTAATTAAGTCAGTTATTTCAAAACACTTTAGCAGGTATATGGTTATTGTTTCATAAGCGATTTACTATCTTTTCTAACTGAAATACGTATGAACATGTGTCATGCAGATGACGTAACTCTTTTAACAGATTCCCGCAGAAATAATGTACAAATACGCACAATATAGCACAATTCATCAGGTTTATAATAATACATTTAACGTATATAAAACACCTACGCAGATACCAGCGTTGATATAGTGCAAATAAGCTGAATACAAAACAATTTCAAAAATCGATTTCTATTTATCTTTGCATAGACAAAGAAAAAGTGAAACTATGATAGTTATTATTCTATTTAATTTAATTTGATATATAAGCAAAAGCTTATATGGTATTAATGTGTTAATAGTTTGGGAGTAACGTCTTCGTCGGAACAGCCAGTTTATATGTCAATGAAGACACTCCAGAAAGTAAAAAGTAGGAGAATGAGAAAAAGGTATATAGGACCCAAGTGTTGATATAGTAGCATCAGATCACATTTAGCTCATCCACCCCTGAAATTTCATAATGAATTTGTCCAACCTTTGAATTGGAAGAGTTCAAATGTGTCTTCAGAGGTGAATGAGTTAATACCTGCAGTGTCCTCTAAGCAGAAGACAACCCTCGATTCGATTCTGCAGACAAGCTACATCAGTACGACAACTTGCAGCGTCATACAGCAAGTATGGTCTTCCCCCGGCCCACATGCACTATCTTAAATCGTCTGAGTTAAAAGCTAGTACATGTAAATGACTAGTATCCAAACCATGTATAAGATATGCATGTATGATCTGTCATTCCAGGCCAACACGCCCACACTAGGCGTGAGTAAGTTTGTCATGGTTTTAGACATCTATAATGGAAATCACTGCGAACAAATGAAGATTGAGGAGATCCATGACTGATGTTTGAACCGTTTTACAAAGTCTGGTTAGCTTAACACACTGCAGAGTATTCCTTTAAACCAAATTATATACGTCAAACATACAGTACATTGTCTAAATTTGCATGTCTAGTTACATTATCACTATTCATCTTAACACGTTAATTGTGTAATTTGATACATACTATTTGGGAATTACACCAAACAACGTTTCCCTCCCAACATACGAAGATGACTAGGCGTTCTGTTAAACAACATTCGTCCATAGTAATGATCGTCTTCACTATTTATAACATTTTTAAGATACGTGGTTTTAGAATTAACTTATGACACCAGGAAGGCATCCTTGTGTAAGCGTATCAGTATGCTCGCAATATATATATAGAGAATAAAACATGCATTTTTCCATATCACACCCAGTATCAACCCGAGGGCCGAAGGGCCGAGGGTTGATATTGGTCGAGGGTTGATACTTGGTGTGATATGGGAAAAGGCGGGTTTTATTCTGTTTAGTACATACTTACTAATAAAAACTACTATCTTATGATTTACTTTTATTTTTGAAATATTGAAAAACGAAAAAAAATCCAAAAGGGGTGTGATATGGGTTTTGCGGGCTGATATGAGTTTTGGGGTGTGATACGGCGGGGGCTGATACGGGTTTTGGAGTGTGATACGGCGAGGGCTGATATGGGTTAGTGCAATTGTGTCGTATCGCATATACAAAAAAAACCCACCGTATTTATTAGTAAGTATGTAATATATGTATTTATTAAAGTGCTACGAACAGCATATTAGCTACAGGTTATAGGTACGTAGTGTTAGATGTATACACCATTAGTCTAAATAGTGTTGTGAAAGACTAATGAACCAATGTATAAGCTGATCCGGGCAATCGAGCGTAACATTCAATAAGCATGATGAACAATAACATGTGTACAAATAGTACGGTATAGGTGACAACCGAACATGTCACGTTACACAAGACAAATGTGTGTGTAATGCATTAGGAGTCCCGTACTATTGCCAAAAACTAACCTAACATTCATTTTTTTCCGGTATGGCTACAAATGTGTAGTATTGATCAGTGACTTCTGAAAAGAAGAACATTTATTGTGGAACGTTTAAGAGAAAAATAATAAAAGTTTCATCAATCTGCCATTTCTCAACTCCCTTCCCTTTGCTCTAGTAGAATATTCTTCCCTATACAACTACCAAAACAAGATGCTCGAACGTCATTGCTTTCTACAAGCACATAGCTGATGCTACCATATTTAATCGGTGGTAAACAGGGGGAAAATGAGAAAGGAACTGTGAATATTTTATTGGATATGAAGCAAGCTCATAGACTAGCGTTTGATGCAATTTTACAAACAACAGAGGACAAAAACTACATCAGCATGAAACCAAAGACAATTTATACATGTTGTGATGTTGAAAAATATATAAAACGTCACTTCTCTAATAATATTATGGCAATATGATCGAAAACATTAAATTGATCTTTCCAATCAACCAAACTACTTGTACATGCTATATCATACTTTTACAGTTAAAGCACAATGATCCATACCGACCTCATCAAATAACCTAAATCCATAGTACGTCATACTTATATAAAGGTGTTAAAAATAAGTACATACTAAGTCATACTAATTTGAAGTTATATTAGCCTTTACGTAACAACCTAGTTGCATGCTTCTTCATGCTTTTGTATATGACCTTGAGTTAACCTGACCAAACTGCACCGCTTCTTCGTGCTTGTTAAAGGTACCGTGACCTTTACCCATTACTCAAAAACATGCTATTCCATTCATATGTAAAGATACCAAGAGGTTTACCAAACATGCTATTTGTATACAACGTTAGACATCCAACAACTAAACTACAGACATCTTCATACTTATGTTAAAAGTACAGTGCAGTGATTTTACCTAAGAAGAAGAAGCAACAAGGATACAAAAGTGTTCACAAAACCGAAACTCGAGTTCAATACCTATTAACTATAGCAAACTGTTAAACAAAGGAAAGCTCAAATGCAGATTCTTGAAAACAAACAAGGGAAATAGGACTTGGACTGGTCAGCCTCTTCGGCTTCTTCAATGGCAACCGCCATGTAAATCTACGTATGATCCAGATAATGCCACGTCTTCACATGGAGTACTGGTGTAATGAAAACAAAACCAATGAGTGTAATCAAAACCATCGACCTCAATATCACACAGAGAAGTGACATATTTCCTCATGAATTATGGTGGCGACCATACAACATTCCATAATCTTCGTCAACTTGTAATATAGAAACCCTGTGTTGTTTGTCTCGTCAGCAGTCGACTCAACTGCGACATGTAAACATCGTAGGTAGGGGAAGCAGGGATGCTACTATCAAGAAAGGGAAAGGTAGTGACAGGAAAATCGACATTGTCCCAATTATCCTACAATTACACCGTAGGTTGGGGGAGCAGTTCACGATCGGAAAATCAAAATGGTCCCGTACTAACTGGAACCAATTGCATGCTAAACCATACTTAAGTAAAGATGCCAAGAAGTTTATCAAGCAATCCAACTGCATACTGAGTAAGACATATGAAAGGTGCCATTGTATTACCTAGCAACCAAATTGTATGCTTCATCGTTGCTATACACAGGTATCATGGCTTTATTGTCTTACATACTTACGTGAAGGATCAGACACCTTTACAGAACAATCCAACAACGATACGTCACACTTCCATAATTATCCAATAAATAAATGCAACGTCATGCTTACATTCATCACGTGTTAGTTTGTGGTGTGTGGTTTCAGTTAGTTTGCACTGTCAAGTCGAACCTCATTTGTCTTCATCATAAGTAAACACTGCAGCTATATGATCTAGATTTTACTATATTGCTAAGGAGAAACACTCCGACAAGAACATGTTATAATGTTTTGCGAAGGAGTAAAACTCCGGGCAAGAACAAGAAAGCATTGTGAAGGAGTAAGGCACCAAGCAGGTTATTGGGATTGCTATGGCTGACGTATCCCCACATTAAAGTATAAATACGGACGCACCCAGTTAGTGAAGCAAGACGGAGATAGGTCTGAGTCATAAACCTGTGAATTATCTTAATGTACTTCTGGAGTATTCTAATATCAAACGAAAAGAAACACACTCATTAAAATTCCGCATTTAGTTCAAGTTAGTGTAAGTATCGCGAATACTTGTTCAATGAATAGAACAGACATCTTCCATGGAGGCTCATTGGTATCCAACGTTACAATTACGGCGTCATAATAATGATGATGATAACACGTGGGCCTTAGCATTTACAATTGATATGAATGCCACTTTAATTTGGTAGGGTTACATAATGACAGTGCCATGCCGTGGGAAATATGACTGTGTATAACCGATATATTTCTTAATACAAAATGTTGGCATTACGTACATATTCATCTATAAGTAAATACAGTGTCTATTCGTAAGAATATTTCTCAATCTATATAATAAACGTTGTGATTATTATAGCAGATTTGTTTGCTGGTTATTGATAGTAAACCAGGACGTCTTGTGTTTTTTATTTACTTTCCATACAGTTAACAACAAATTTATAAAGGAAAACCAGCATAGCTCTTCGACTCTATGGTTGATTTGCAGTAAAAAAAGCAATACCATCTCATAAATAACATCAGAAAACATAATTTCATGGAAATGAGTCATCTCTTTTTATGAGGTTTGCTGTTTCAGACAGCCTGCTTAGTCCTGTTGCTCTGCTTCAGTATATGCATCGTAAAGTGTTCTTTTACATGTGCATGTATATTGATTTATAAAAGAGGGGTGCTCCGTTAAAATAGCCCGTTCTGTGTCAAGCTATTTTCACAATATATTCTTCAACTAAATTCCTAATGTGTATAATGTAGTTACTTTACAATAAATTAGACAACCTATTGTTTTCTATTATACGGACGTTTAAATATTATTTAAACGTCCTTGATATAAGCTCCAGGTTTGATTCAAACTTTGGTTTACCTCAAAATATGGTTAAAATGATATGTAACTGACTCTATATACGGTACCTATGCAACCATAAGAACATCATTTTTGGTCGGATTATTTCAGTCTAGAATAATAATGAGATACAATCTACTAATCTTTATTGAAAACTAAATGCATTTGTTTGATATACATGGATTGATGTCAAGGATGACGTGCTATTTGTAAGAATTTTAAGCCCGACATGAAAAGGGTAGGCCTGAATACCAGGTCGTAGTTTAAACCGCATTATATTGCAAGGCTAGAAGGCAGCTGGTACCACATGACAGGGTAGTGGAGTGCTAGAGTATTTTATATTTAACAAGTACACGATTTCATCGCTTAATATGTTTACAGTTAAGACCAAAACAATTTTGTTGCAAGTTTAATTGATAAAGTATCTTTACACCTCATTATTATTATTATTTACCGACGGACATTGCATGAGGGTATATTTAGACCTTCATATGTGAATAACTATTAGTAATGTATACTCCCCTATACATTTTACCCCAACAACATTTTCTTTAAACCCTTTTGCACTTCTTTCCCTTCTTCCTCCCCCATCCTCTTCTCTTCCACATACTTATATCTATATGCATACTAATCGTCAGTGCCGTCCAGTTGCCGTTTTACAAAAAAGGAGACGGATTTACCGAAGTACTTTTTACTTGTTTTCGAATCCTATATGTATATCTTGTTTGCATTCCTGGACTATTTTATCGATAATAAAATCAAGTTTAAACTAATAACTATGAGCACGTTCTGTCTAATGTTTATAAGAAAAGAAAATAATATGATACTTAGCGAATGTGTGGATTTCTGTGTGAATCTTACACTGTAATTATACTTTCTCAAAGACCAGTGTTATGATGCCCATCCTTCGAATCAAAACAGGCGATTTTTACAGAGCGGAGATTTTTCGTTTGGTTTTTATTTCTCGTATTTCCTCCAGTTTAATGATATTTTATCATATTTTGAATTCACAAAATTGTTTTTCATTTCTGTTCAATTTGAAAACTGACACATATCATAGCATGATGTAATAATTTTGTAAATTTATGTTCAAATTTTGATTTTCCTATAACAGAAATGATATAAAGTCAACCAAGCTTAGGAAATAGTGATGTTATTACGTCAATATTCAGATATAAATAAATTTGAATATAATAAACAAAAAATATGTGTAGACAATTTAGATTTAATAATTTGAATGCATGTTAATCATAACAAAGGAACTGTTTTGTACGGAACATGTATGTGTCATAATCTAGATGTCACGCATGATCGAACATAGTCTGTGCCATCATAAGAGAGAGGGGAGTGCTACATTTCTTATTGTTATCCTGACTAATAATTAATAAGTAATTTGATAATTTATATCTATGTAAAACTAGTATTTAACTACCAAAAAAATATGTTTATTCTCTGTATGGCTGTCGTAACACAACCATAGTAGATGATCGTGTTTCATTTAACTCTTGATCATTTCCCCTTTTGGACCCCATGGAAATGATATACACATTGCATGTACTTTTATAATCAATATGTAGACTTGCAATGTATTTTCACCGTTATAAGCAATTTGTAATTCTCCTTATTTTGTCTTTTCTCCTATTTTCAGTCGAAATTGTTTCGACAAAAGCCCTACATCAGATATACAAATTGAGTGTGCGCGGAGATATCACTATTTCTCTTTTATATTGAATTAAATTATTTATTATTTTTATCTATTTTACATCATGTTTAACAAGTTTTTTCACGTCTGATAAAATAGTTAATTTAAAAATGTACCGAGGACCCCACTTACGTCCATATACGAGTTGGAACATGCAATATTAATGTATATGGGATAAATATTGAATGTGTCTTAACAACACCTGAATTTTAATAAATCAATTTGTCAAATGGATCCGTATGTGTAAAATTATAAATAAAATATGCAAAATGTATAGAAAAAAAACCATGAGATATATTTCTTTCATTACTTTTACATTGATGTGTTTTGGTTTCTACAGTACAGATGAAGAGATACCTACCGAGTGTACAGTTATACATACTTGTAAAATGAATATGATCATCGTTTACCCCGAGGGAAAATTTATGCAAATATTTATTGTATGCTTTCTTCTTATGATTGCTGTTTAAGAAAAAAAATGAAAGAATGAAACGTTAATAGAAACCGCGGTCACCTTTGATGTAAAGATCAATTTTGTCGTAGATTTTTCATGAGATAGTGTCAAACGGGGACAAGAAAAATACTGTTTTCCATGTTTTAGATCCCAACTAATGTAGAAAGCTGAACATGATGTGGCGCGGTCTTAACTGAACCGACAAGAATATTTTAAGATAATTTCTTTTTGGAAACACGCATGGTAGCACATTGTGAATTATACAGGCTAAAGAATTATCCTATTCTGTAGTATTATTCTTGTTTGATATGAATTTATGGGACATGACTAAAGCATACGGTTTTAGCAACACACTAAATTTACTGAATACTCGAATCAATTTGAACTAAGAAACCCTACGTACGCTTCAGCGATTTTTTAAATTTACATAAGAAAACAGTTTAATATTTAGAAAATTCTTTGTGAATTTTTTTTAAACATGCATGATATTTATTTGAAAATAATTGTGTTTTCTAAGATTGGTTTGAATAAAATTGTGTTTTATTGTCAATTTGATGTGGACTAAATGGTATGCAACGTCAAAACATGTGACTTAATGTCAAATTCAAATAAAACTTAATTTTAAAAGCTGAAAATTGAATGTAACAATTTCTCAAGGGTTTATCTTGATCCTAATTATACACGAAACATTAAAATATTCACATTTTCAAAGGTGCTTTTGAAAAAGAAATAATTTTGAAAATCCAGTCAATGAAATTTGATAGAACTTGTGTCTGATGTCTGAATAAATTTCAATTAAGTGCAATATTAAATAGATTATACCGTTAATGGGTATTTCAAAAGATACATTACAAGGATCTAGCTAATTTAAATTTGCTGATGTCCAAACGCACGAAGAAATTGCTTTGGTGATCGAATACCCATCCTTTAAATTAGTAATTCTAATCACTTTTTTAAATTCGTGTTCATACATTTTATCGTATATCAAGAAATCAGATAGCGCATCGATAAACAAATATTATATAAGTTTCATTAAAATGTAGCTCTACAGTATTTAATTATAATACTAATCTCACGTGAAGCGTACCAACTAACCCTCAGAACACAAAAGGGTTATTATTTTCTGTTATTATCCGTATTTTATTTCTGCATTAAAATGAATGTGTGTTTATATTAAACTCAATATTTTATAATCNTCCCCAACGTCATGTAATTTGCTATGGACCAGCAGAACCAACATGTCGAGCAATATAGAGAAGAGGCATCAACAAATTCGAGTTATTCCATTATCCGCTGACTGATATAACAATGTTTAACAGAAACAATTGATATGAAAACCGTATGTTGAATCAAACTTATCCAGTGGCGGATCCAGAGAGATTTTTTGGGCTTCAAGAAACCCCCCACCCTGAGAATTTTCTTAAAAAATCATGTATTTACACCATAATTCTCCCTATTTCCCCACATGGAACCCCCCTAGAAATTTGGACCCCCCGATAGGTCTCTTGATCCGCCACTGTTTTAGAATACAAATAAAAATATGTCATCGTCAATGCTATGAAATAAAATGTTATCCAATGTAGATTTCAAAGATATGTTACAGAGGTGATCCACATCGCACCTTCCACAAAGACTTCCAGTCACCTAGAATTTGTATTCCCTTTAGGCATCAGAATTAAATCACAAATACGACAAATGTCGTAAACATGCCAGCATATAATTCTATACTTGTTTCTCCAAAACATTTTGTACTCCGCCGGTGACCTTTGTACCTATTGACCATACATACACCGTGTCCGGAGGCGGGTTGTCCGTATACCCGGTAAATGACGGGTGGTCAGATAAGTTGATTGATAGAGGAGTGTGTATACTCAGACAGGTTACGAGCATCTGTCCTAATATTGTTGATTTTCTGGTCTAATAGTTTGACACTCTATCGCTAATAGTGCTGACCAGTAGTGGGGTCAGCCTTAGCTAAGGGTCAGTATCGCACTGGACAAGCTACATTAAACATTGGCTTAAGAACCAAGCTGGACATTCGCTCTGTGAAGTCATTTATGTATGTGTTGAGTGTCAAATCTCATTATATACTTTTATTAATGTTTTTCGTTCTTTCTCCTGTATTCGTTTGAAACTATTAGAATGTAATATTTTGTGAAATCCATGGGAATTTGATGTTGGTATCAAGATTAGTGAAACTTATACCTATGAAGATAATTATTATAATGAATGCTTAATTATTTAGAGAAAAATGCCTTTTGTTATGAACTACATATATCTATAATTTACACACACGGATATACTACATTTTCACATATTTACCTCTGTCAGTATTTTCTGTCCTTGTTTCTGCATCTGTTCTCTCGATTCTTGCCACAGATCTTCTGAAAACGACAATGAAATATCCTGTGCAAGCATGACAGGGAGGAAATAACTGATTGACGACAACATATTTTGGCTTATACCAGCTTCTGAACATGCCTGGCGGAGCCTATCTGACTGAGTGTCGTGGTTTTACGTGTATGGGTAGGGAGAATCGACGTTTGGCGGCACCCTCCTGACGGAGAAAGTGTTTAACAATCCAAGCGAGACTATCGTACATATGGCCCTCCTCCGACCCAACACATAGGTCTGGTATAACTACAGGCCTTAACCCGGGTACTCCGCTATCAAACACGGGTAGGTTCACCACAGAGCGCACTCGGTTTATTTAGGATTAAATTAAGCATGTATATAGTTTAAAACGGTATACAAAGTCCAATCCCTCCCAGTTCATCGATTCGTCGTCAGTGTACGCGGATGCCATGTTGCTTTATCGCGCGGACAGCTATCGCATTACCTATTTCCTCCTTGCGACAGACCTTTTCTTCTTTTCCCCTTCAATTTTTTCTTAAATATTTTCCATTGGAAAAAATCTCTTTGATTATGAAGTGAGACGGTATAGAGGCTCAGCCATCCGCTCCGAGGTCCTGACAAGCCAGGAGAAGCCTTAACACGGTGTACCGAAGTATAGACACCTCCCACAAAACGTACAAACCGGCGTTCCTTATGTCATACAAAACACATCCATTCTCGTCCATATCGTCAGGCGAACTTTGTCCGTATTTCATTGTTTCTATGATTTCTTTTTTAATTTGACGTCAGTGTGGTGAAATGTCAAGATGGTTGAAGAAGATAATTCAGCGACAGAGTCTAAGATATCCTATTCAATAACTAATGTTAAACATTTTCAAGCAACTTGTGTTATCAATATTTCCTTAATGTAAACATATTTGTCCGTTTGTACTTTCTCTGTTCTCCCAAATGAGTGTTATAAAGAATAATTTCACAGTCCGTTTTCCTGGCAGTACATCTCCAATTCATAATATCATAAATCCAGCATCATTCCACGTGTTTTGTTCACTGACAGTCGCCCATAGCGTACGGTTATCAGCCTACACATTGAAATATACATATATCTTTCCTGCTAAGGTAGTAAAAAGACGACATGATTTTCATACGAGACTTTAAAATGATGTATGAATCAACCCTTCAAACAATTCTTTTATCTTTACATTACAGTTGAGAGAAATCAGTGAGGCGTAACGCCGTGTTAGGGCGATGCGAGCGTGAGTGTCTATACATTAATAAATACTGTGTAACATTCATATGGAAAATGTTTCAATCAAACTGTTAAACCTGTAAATAACTTACCTGGTTCGTTTTGTGTTCATCAGAGGAAAGATCTGTCAGCTTTAGCAGTCATTTTGTGAAATTTTATCTTTGTTTTCAAACGAATTTTAGACAACGTTATACTATCTGTTAGCTACATATGTAGCTTGTTTCTATGTATCAGTTACTAGACACATATATATATAACAAGAAATTAAATACAGCGAATATAAAAATATGACAATTTTTCAATGTTTAAAACCAGTGTCTTTATTACTTTATTGAATGCCTACAATTGTAAAGTTCAATTAACAATCGTTGCTTAAATCATTAAACATTGACACAAAATTGAATTGACCATATCAGTACGCTTTCAAGATTCACCGTAGACACTTGGTTTGCTATGCATTATCACCAGCCACGCCCTTAAGTCTAAACTGACCTCGTATAATCCTATATTGAGTTAGTGTTAAAGGTTGAAATTGTCTTCTCCATCGAACCACGCTCGGTCATTTCCGTGAGATCCGGACAAGTGCAATTGATCCGATTGCTTTTCATTCGAGAAACAAAATCAATCTGCTGCCCTGATTCCAAAGGCCGAGACCTTTGTCTTTTCTCTTTACCACTCCGTGCCTCTGATGGTCCTCTTGATTGTTCCGTTGTCACATTAATATAACGAGGAGGTGTGGCAAGCTCCCGTGCCTCCATGTTATAGTATGTGACATTTCAGGGAGGGCGCACTTTAAAATGATCCCATCACATGTGACACCATCATAATATGACCTTATCTATAGTGATGACGCATAACGCTGACCAAACAAATTTTCAATCCAAGGTCAGCTTATTGTAAGATTTAAAGGATCGGGTGGCGCAGTGGTTGGCGCACATCTACCATGTGGGTTTTCTCCGGGCACTCCGGGGTTCCTCCAACATTGAGACCTCCCGAACCAACAAGAGTGATTAATATAAATTGAAAAACATGTTAAGTTTATTCTAGAGAGATATCGTAGTTTGGTTGCTTGCATGATTGAAATTGGAAGAAGTATGATATGAAAGGTATTCATTTGTACAATAGCTTTCATTTTGTATATTTATTTTCGGAAGTATTTTCATGACGGGACAGAAGTTTAAGAATAATGACCGGATTTCACACTGCTGATCTGAAAATATACCGGAAGCTGACTTGTCACCATCTGCTACAATGCAGATCCTGTCTAAAAGTCAACACTTCTTAAATAACACGTTACCGACACTAGCTGGAACTTACACTACATGTTTTTGTATCTCAAAAGCATAACCTTGAACGGAGGTTTAAACATTTTTGAACTTAAACATGTTTTCCGACAAAGTTTCTTAAACAAATAGTGTTCAAAGGTTCAATTCAACTGCGAAATAATACGTTTTATAGAAACATCTTTCCCATACGTTAAATGTCAATAATGTATTTCTTTAGGAAAGGCTATTTAGGACATGCCTGTACTCTGACCATGTGCATGTATGTTCAATATTTGCTATATTTTTTTTCAGGTTGTTCCCCGTTATCCGAAACCAAAGAATATTCACGTAATTTATGATTCACTTTTTCAGACATTTTTTAAAGGAGAATCTGACAATTTGAAGTTTTTTTGATAACTGCTAAAAGGTTCCGTTACTTCTATATAATCTTTTTGTTTGTTTGTGTGAGGTCATACCTTTTTCATGTGTTACCAGCTATCAACCAATTGTGTTTCAATCGGAAACATTCGTCCCTTTCCGTCATACTGTAGGGGAATCGGGGACCAATCATGGTGTGACGTCATATTAATGTTATGGCGGAAATTCCCGAATGATTCCGAATTAGATTTGATAGAAATCTGTTTTTCCTGGAAAATTATCTGTTCTATCATTTGATGAATCAGTATCATTCAACGAAAGAAAGAATCGAAAAAGATGAAACTAAGTTTTCTTTGTTGTTTAAACGGAAAATTAGGATCGCAGGAACGTATTTTAACGTAGCCGGATTTCATTTCAAATAGGCTCTTTGATCCTTAAAAATACGTTTCTTTTTATGACCATTTCTTTTTTTTGCTTAAAATCTTAATATAACGCGTTTCAGTTCTGTGTTTATGTGCTCTTTAATACATGTACGTTTCATGAAGCTGACACACAGCGAATACGTTTGATGGTCCCCTCCCCTTAAGAAGTGGACATAAGCAACGGAAAATGACTACAAAATGACGATTTTAGAAATACGTTATATTGGACATTTAAGGTTGCAATTTTTACCAGAAGCATTTGAAAGTAAAGGAACAAGGTTTGTCGAGTTCGTTACTTTGATACAGTAAAAGTACACGTGATCCATTTTAGATCAAAGGAATATGTGTTTTGAATATTGACAGCACACTTATTTTAGTATGTGTGTGATATCCCCTCTTCCGAATGCCCATAAGCAAAGTTATATTTAATATATACTGAGGTGTTCTTAGCAGTAAGTAAGATCAAACAGGGACTCATAACATTGATATAGATGCAAAGCAACAAAGACATATATCGGTGCTATTACAATATTTTCTGTATATGTACGAATTTATGGCAGGAAAGCCACTGCATATAAATAGATATTTTTCTATCCAAATCATGTGTGTTCCGATGTTTATTTCCTAATGCCATGTACAACATGAACCTTTCCAGACGGAAACTAGCATTTCCGAACGGATACCCTGGTGATAGGAGGGAGAGTGGGTGTAACCTAGAAAAGAAACCGTGTAAACTATGAAATGGATCCGCATTTGAATAAATTATAGATTATGCCAATTTCATGACATGCTGTCTGATAGAGTAAATTCAAAATGAACAGAATCAACGTAACAAAGAAATCAGGCATTTAATGAAACGCAATTTCATAAACACATATAACAACGTACACACATAATTTTAGCATTGAACACACTCCTGAAAGTTTACCAATAGCATGCTCTGAAGTTTGTATTTTTTGGCATTATGCCTATAAGAAACCAGCTATTTGTAGATATACTAATTTGTTTTAGTTTGAAATATATACCAATGTACCTTAAAACGTGTTGTGTTTAAAGGTGCATCTTTACGTTCAGAGAACGTAGGAGACCAAATCCCGAATTTCGAAGTTATTCTAGTTTGTAAATGGAAAGTTTTCAAATTGGTAATTTTAATACAAAAAACGGCACATATTTTTTATGACTGGACACAAAATGAGTGCGGGTGAATAACTACATGTACAAATTGATTTTTTTAAATGTTCCCGGATGTATGACACGTCAATAAACATATAGGAACTTGAGCTAGGTAAAACATCACAGACTAACCCATAATTCAGGGAATTCGCTTCAATGAATTAACTACTGACATACCCTCACGGAAAAAAAAAAGTTTATAGGTTCGTGTATCACAACCAGTGAAATGCTAATGTGTGACGTTTCAGTGTGATATAAACTCTTTCGGTTCATCAAACAAATGCACGCGAATTGGCATTTTTCATCAAAACGTCACACATTAACACTTCACTGATTGTGATATGTGACCTCGTATAAATATACTTACAAACCCAAAGAAAATGTTTTGATAAATAATATTCGAAGTATTACATATCCAAAACTTAACTTATTATTGGGAACTTTATTCTTTGTTATACTGCAATTACAGGAAAAACATAGTCAGGTATACCAATACAATCCTCTTCAAAAATAGCAGGCACGTGTGTAGATAAAGACTGTTTTGTGGTCACAATAACAGACATGTATTATCATATGTAGTCTATACCCTACGTATACGAAATAACACATATCAAACAATGTTCAGCAGGATCACTAATAAAACGAAAGTCAAATACAAAACTTATTGTATATAAAAAAATACAAAGTTTTCATATATCTAAACACATATATAACTAATGAAAATATTGTTTTGATCAATATTAAACTGAAGTATTTTTACTTTTTTTTATTCAATCCCAAATCGTATTGGTACACATAAAGATTCCATCTAGACTAGCCAACCTGACCAGAGCGCAAAAATATATAATTACTAAGGCAATAATCTAAATAGAAATTGGCAGGACTTTCGACAAGCATTAATTTAACTGGCATTAGCGATGCATAAGACAAATTTGCTCTCTATATGGACAGAATCCTGTAAATAATACGTAAAAAATAAACAAAGCATATAACAAACATACATTCTGCGACGTAAACCCACACCTATACAAAACAATTTCTACTACGAAAATAAAACTTGATTGTATGTCACAGGTATGATAGGATTAATAATACAAGGGAGGTAATTACTGCCTTTCACACACAAAACACTAATATTTCAAGAGTTATTCCCCCTATACTTTATTCCTGAACTATGCATTGTAATACACTGTACGTTGTTAAAAGTCTTTTCTTGGGAACATTACAACTGACTATAGAAAAATAATAACGAATCATGAAAGTTCTGTTGACTCTGCAAACATTTGATTGTACTATGACGAATAATTTATATTATTACAATTTAGAAACTAACCAAGATACTGTTCCCAGGTTTTTATATAGCTCTGCAATGGATGTCCTTGTGGAAAACAGACAAGCTGCATTGTTCAAATCTGACATATATTTCTCAAGTTTTATGTGAAGGAGTTCTCCGAATTGAAACATTAAAATAATGTTTTGATTGCAAAGATGGCAATTTCCCGTGGTGTTATTAGCTGAACAGTGGCATTGATTTCAGGAAATATAGATACTTCAATAAAAAAACGATACCTCAATTTTTCCTTCGGACAACAAACCTTTAGGAACCCCGTACCACTTCCAGAGAATGTAGCTATGCATATTTTTCCGACATGGCTATTGTTTGATGGATGATTTTTTTAAATTTTTATAAAGATTTAAAAAAAATCAACAATCAACAAGTATTCACGGCGGAAACATACGGTGTGTTCTCCTTTACCCCACTTTTTAAAAAAAAATATAGAGGTAATAATGTTGTGATAGCAGTTATAGTCTGTTTCATATATATTTTACCTGGTTTTTACCTGTGTTCTCCCACATTACCTGTATCATATATACAGTACTGTCATATACATGTAGCTTTGATATAGTCTATTTTCATCATTTTTAGACATTTTTTTCATATCATATACCATTTTCATAAGCTAGATCTATACAAAAGAGTAACGTGAAATCCACAAATATTTTGAATATTTTATATATTAATAGTATATATATAGATAATAATGCTTTGATTAATTTAATTGTTAAATTTTTAAATTTCAATTTAAATTGATTTTATTTAGGGTGAAGCAAATTCTTATTGGAGCCTTATTTTCAGAGAATCTTCAGTGTTATTATTAATAACTTAGTATCACTCATTAGATTATTTTCCCCTAAAACATAATAATTAGTTATGTTTCTATTTGATAACCCCATATGGCTTGGGTTCACTGATATTTTTAGTCCATAATAATGACCAAGAGCAAAATGCTACCGTAACATCGACAGCCGCCTTAACCAACAACTAAAGCCCCTGAAGGAACGCTTGGAGAATGGTACAACATGTACAGATGTAATCCAGTACACCGACACGGCATCCCATCTTTTGCATTTATAGTGACATTGTGATAATTGTGCTTGATATGGAATTTTTATTTGGTGCTTTGGTAAAATTTCTTAAAATTTTGGACTTTTCATTATCTGTGCTTTTTATAGACTTTCCAATATTTCACGTTTAGTAAGTTAGTGTTATTGTTTTAGTTTTATATCATGTGTCTTTGTGCGTGTGCATTTTATGAATATGATTGGTTTGATCAACAAGCGCTGAGTATTCCATGTGTACATGTATTTTTTTTTATTTTTTTTTTCATTATTTGCATCTGTTTTCTTTACTGATTATATTTGTCATAAATTTCTTGCTAAATTTAGTTCTATTTTATGAAATATATATATAACATACTTGTAAATGTATAGTAAAAATGTATAAAGTTGATTTTATATGAAATTAATAAAAAGCAGGTTTTCAGTTAACGAATTTCGATGTGTTTTTATTAAGTAATAACTGGAATCTTGTATATATTTATTCATAATTCCAGTAAATATTACGAAAATCAGGAAATATATTTGTTAAATATTCCTATAACTAACACAGTATTTCCTATTGCTGAACAGGTAGATAATCTACCCGTACTATACCAGAACAGACTATAAGGACACCTCTATTGTATTCCAGTGTTTATATAATTCCTTTGATCAGAAAAAAGTGCGAGAAAGGAGAACAAACCAAACTTACAAGGACCAATCCCTATACTTCAATCATTAGGCGGTCGCGCTATCCAACTGAGTTACTCAGTCAGCAGCATTGCAAAACTACAGTAAAATTCTCTAGTGTTTTGTCCGTATATGGACAGGAATCCTTGAAGTTATCAAACATCAGATTACTTCTCTCCCAAACGTTTACAATGATTGATATTGATCAGGTTTTTCTATGATAAAACTTTAGACAATCATGATTTCCAAGGAACATAAATTTCTAGAATATAATGCGTCTTTCAGTACGAGTTATCTCCACTTCTCCGTTACTTCAAAGAAGCAATATGGAAATGAAATTGTCCAGTTTCGATTCATGGACAATTTTGAAAACATAGGTGGTGAAAAATGAAGCTTGCAATTAACGGTCACAATGCTGGTGAGTACTATAAAATCGTTTACCTTTAATGGCTACAAATATATTTTAATAAGTCTAGCCCAAAAAGCAACGATACATTACACCTAAAACTTATCTGGTATACTGATATATTATAATTTCGTCAATGTATTATAAAAATATTTATTTCAATGAGAACACTTTAAATGATTTATGAAATTATATATCAAAAACATAAATATGTTTTTATTACACAAGCATAAACTTCTGGACGTCTTGTTTTAAACCTGTATGCTTATATGGTTCTCAAGCCAAGCTAAAGTACTCCATTGTGATAAACCTAGAAGATTTTTTTTTTATGTTACAAGGTTGGTCTTATTCCCATGAAATAATGCACCAATCCAATTATTGATTGTATAGACTGCACTTAACTTGAAAATGATGGCACTCACTGTATATTAATTATAAAGTATTTGAATTGATCGTCAAGGTTAGAACGTACACACACACACAGGCAATGACCCCGTACTGGTTCGGGCATAGCATGTTATCGTAAGAGGCCTCAATAATCGGGGTTTGTCAAAACTAAACTGCTGCACCCAATGCAACATTTAATATCTACCTGTTTCCTTTATTTCACTTCTCCCTTCCTTTACGGCGGTGTTCCCTAGACAACCGTCTTCATATGACCCTCAGGGGTTGTTGTGAGTCACATACCTATTTCTTATGGTACTCATTCCAACCACAGTACAATGGCCACTACAGATGTTTATTCCCCTTATGACCCATGAACATTATATTACAATGTTCTATATTAAATAACTCACATTTACCCTATCCCCTCATTGATTGAATCATAAGCATGTGGTGGCCGGTGATTTGTGATACTGTTTTTAGAAACAGAAGGCAATTATTCACTGCCAGATGTAAAGTATATTCCTCCGGACAATTTTCATAAGTTCTAACATTTTGAACAATTCACACATTATTTGGCATCTAATTTAACAATTAAGGACTTTCATTTCGGTGAATATGTGGTTTTATGGACCGGGAAATTCCATTATTAATAAGTATGGCATCATCTGAAACAATACGGCGAAGACACAAAACCATGACAAACATAAACTTCTTGGTATTTTCTAGCCTACAGTAGCATACGTTGATGTCGTTCTTCCTGGCGTAATTGTTATAGTGAGATGGCATTTGAATATATTATTTATTTCTCAAGTCGGTTCATTTTTGTCGTCCCCGACAATAACTACAGGTCGCTGACACTGTTCTTCTGCCTGTTTGAGTTTTTCAAGCGCAACATCTCGCTCCTTCTCCGCCTGAGTACGAAGTTCCCTCTCCGCCTCTATCTGGTTCTGAATGTCTTTCCTTACAAAAATGTTCACATCTGTAACAAATTTATGAATAGTGATTAATTATAATTATTATTACGTCACAAATTCAGTTTCATGCTACTAGTCTAAGATTTATAGTGTTACCGAAATAGTGGTGTGACGCCTCATCCCTCTCGTGAACTTTTTTGGTGTGACACACTGCTCAACACAGTTTATGAAAGATGCACGTAAAGCCATACACACATGCGACTGTACCGTATTGAAATACTATAAGATGACATTGTGGTATTGTTTCTTCATGCGCATAACTAACAAACTTTCTGTTTCTTTTATAATTAATAACATTTTTTTTTTAATTTTTGAATTAACATTTACGAAAATAAATATATCTCAATACGCACTTTTGTAAACTTTGATTTTAAATTCATATTAAAATTGTGAATAATGGATACTGGTTTGCACATTACATATAAAGAATTGTTATTATGGAAAATATGTTAAAGATGTGTACCTTCTGAATGTTGTTTTGGATTCCGTTTGAGAGAGGTGATACCGGATAGAAAAACTTGCAGAAGGAGTTATACAAAATGTACGATTTCAACTACTTACTGACTAAGAGTTTAAAGAACCTCCACAGCCTGAGAAGGATCATCAGAATGACGATGTCTCTCACTAAGGAACTGACACGTGACAGAGATAAGGCAATATCTAATACAAATGACACCAGAACAACTGCCGCATCAAAAACCTGTAAAAGGAATACTTGTGATTAAAAAAGGTCGATTCCGGTTCCCCTAAAACAATAAATGAATGCTACTTACTGCTAGTACTAAATACATTTTTTGATTTTTGGTACTAGTTATAGCCTTGCGCAAGTCGGATATTTCTGTTTAGTTCAGCCTAGAGTGACCAATTAATGTAAGCACCTTACTATTCAATAGTAGTCGTAGACTAATGGTATGACATCGACAACGGTGAGTTAATATAGCATACCAAATGTGTCCACGCAATTAATATATTGGTCATGTTTATAGACTATTACAATTTTTCTTTGCGTACCTATGTCTTTTCTTTTCAGATTTAGTCTAATATAATTAAAACAAATGGAACTGTTTCCCCCCCCCCCCCCCCCCCCCCCTCCCCTCAAATCTTTATTTTAGATATTCAATTTATAACTTATCAACTGGTCGATCTTATCCAACGTAATTATAGCGGCCGTTTTGAATTGTCTACTTGATATACTTACTTTAACATATGTTGAACCTATTGACCTATTGAGATTCAAAACAAAATTCGTAACCTTGACCCCTGTCTTGATTGCCAATATTGAACTCTGATCCCCATTAGCAGCAGTAAAATGCTCCCTATGAAAAGTTCATGTTGAATCAATAAGTAACAGATGCCACAGAAACAGTGGTACATACAAGTCAAGTCTAGTTGGTATACATTTTATTGCCACGAATTGCAATGGGATTGCAGTGTTTTGACATGCATGAACACCTATAGAATGAACTAACACAGAGATATCCCAAATCATAACCCGTGCTAGATTGTTCTATCGCGTCCGATCTGTCTGGTATCTTTACGTGATATTTCTCAGAATATTTACACAGCAATGTAATTATCTGCGCTTTAACAGCTCAAAAATTGACAATCTGTATGTTAATTATACTGTTTTGTCGTCATATATATTGTTTTGATGTTGAAATACCTGATGTTGTAGATAGAATATAATCTACACTGTATATTACGTTGTCGTCTTTGTAAGGACAGACTTCCGTTTTACACGGAACCATTCAAATTTAGCTTGAGTAGTGTATATTTTTTTTTTATTTGAGGCCCAAGACGAGATACTTGTAGTCATTAGCGAAATAGAATATTTTTGTTTCGAACTAAAAGGTACAAAAACTAAATCTCGGTCAAATACAGTTAATTGGTTTTTATAACATTAGCTGTTAAATATGTAATGGGTTGCTTGAAAACATCTTCAGTTACAAATATGTTTCCAAAAACGGCCATGAATACTGTTGATTCCTATCCCCGATGTTGTGTCAGCTGCACACAAAATAAACGTAAATTGTCAATGATATCATTGCCTGCGCATATCTACATCTAAAACGATATTTATTAAATTGAGAGAATCGTCCGATGCTGTACGCTCACATTAACCCTTTCACCACTGTTGACCATAATGGACTCATCCATATCAATGATGGTAGAGTCTACTTAAGTTACATAGGGGTGAAAGGGTTAATTTGCGGAAGACAGAAAAAACCTGTGCGGTTTTCCTGAAAAAGAACCGTTCAGATGATCAATGTCTTTGGTGCAACTCTCAATACAGATCATTCTCTTAATGTAAAACAAATGACATATACATTAAGAATTTAATGTTAGATTTTAGACTTGCATTGCTTAGGTGTCAGGTGAAAGCAAAATATTTTTGTATAAAAACAAGTCAAGGAGTTGAATATAAGGTTTAAGATTAAGTTACCTTTGTTGGTGATTTTGGTAGACCCCAACGAATGATAACCTAACACATGTTGCGTAACCATGCTAACCTCAATTATATATTACACTAAACCATGCTAACCTCAGTTATATATTACACTAAACCATGCTAACCTCAGTTATATATTACACTAACATGTTAACCTATTCTAATTCTAGGACATGTTCATGTTGAGTAGTTATCACCAGAATGATTATCATAACATCACCCTAAAACGAATTATACTTTAGACGAGCCAATTACGAACCTCCAGTTTCTTCTTGAAAAAGCTCGAGCCATCGGCAATAATCTTCAGCATTATCTGAATAAAAGAGAAACGATATGCTATGTTTGTTTTGAAAATTTTATATATTTAATTGCAATATTTATTGACAATGAACCTCATTCATGTACTTATGAAAGTTATTGACATCACAATCTACAGTTCTGTCGAAAACACTGTCACGTCATTGATGGTGTTCTGCACATGAACAGTATTGCCGACCATCAGCTATACCATCTTCGCTAGCCAAGCGTTTGCTTCGTATACAAAGCGAACACTTGGAAAGGGAAGATGCAGCTATACAATCCGCTCAACATAGTATTTACCTACAAAATAAATCAGAATTGCCCAGTAACTTGTAGAATAACCTACCTCTAACATAAACAATGACAGTATTGTTAGCCCGGTATAGTGAAGGCCGTTTTCGACTTCTTCTTTTTTGGAATGGTTTTCGCCATCACCTGACACTACAACAAAAAGAAACATTCCCCCGCCGACATCAAACCAGAAAGAAGCTGAGTATACTTGAGATGTACTTGAATATCTATCCAAAATAGTAATCCTTGTTACGTGAAAAGATGACACATATCACACAATGTATGCATGATATATACATGAAACGTTCGTTGAATAACAAAAAATCATTAAGCTGTTAGTCTCTTTCACTCAGATGCTTTATCACAAGTCTGTGTTTGGCGTAGTTTGTGCAGACAACACGAGTAAGGTTGAACGAGACTATGAAGTTGTCGGAAGAGGAATCATAAAGTACAAATTGTAAATAATGAAAATTAAGACATACAATTGTTGAAATATAGAGAGCGTTTTTGTTAGTTTCTCGGTATTGAAGAAGTTATGATGTTTATCCAAGATGAGATGTTACTAATTTTAAAATAAAATGTTCACTTTTCAGTAGGTGTCACTGTCATATAACATGCTTCTAACTGATCACTTTACAACGCGTCATCTCATGTACGTTTCCAGAGTAACCAAAGGGATATTCGAAACCCAAGCTAAACCAACAGGACTGGATTTACCAATCTAACTTTTTCAGCCTTGATTTGCCTGTGTAGCAATTAAGAGCGCTCTGGCGAGGAAGGAAACTTATTGATTTATATTTATTCATTTATTCAGTTGACGAAATTCAATATGGTTCTCGGTAAACACTGGTAAATCATCTTTCTCTCAAAGCTATTTCATATTTTTTTCTTATCTTTCCCCAATCGGAGTTATAGTTTAAACAATGTTGCAAATTTATACATATGGAATCGTTTCAAACAAGACGATGCCGTTCAGCCATTTCTATAATAAGTCAAGATTACTTTAGAATCAACTATAATGCTGTATGATATTATCTCTCAAATATATTTAAGCTTTAATATCTTTGAGTGAAGATGGTGTAAATAAGCCCAATGTGGCTGTGTACAGAAGCATCTTGTCAATAGTATTTAAATGATGATGGAGGGATGGTATCCTGCTCCCAATTTCCTCCTCAATGTTTAGCTGTTGTGTTGTTGAAGTCATTTGGCCATCATTCGCCATACATAATAAATTATCATCAATATAAGTGGGGGGAAAACCAGATATTGAATCTTATATAATTTGAGTTTGTCTTTTATTTGATAATCGATTTCATTGGAACATCATAACCAAAGTAAATAACGGTAAGTAGAACCATTAGAAAACTGGGTTGACGACAAGGGCTTGATAAAATGTAAATCTAGGAAGAACTGTAATAAATCGTTTACTTACCGGGAATAACGTCAAGGTCCACAAAAAGCAGTAACAGAACAAAGATGGCGTCTAACACGAGCAGACACATCGATATGACGTGCACCTGTTTAGAGTGCATCACATTCCCAAGTTTCTGTTTCACCCTACAACAGAAATAAAAACAGTGATTTAACGAAAATCTTAATCTTTGTTAATTTGTTTATTTATACGGCTGATTGCTTCAACAATGTTCATGACATTTCGTTAAAGTCTGTTAAATTTGTATTCTGAATCGTCTTAAGGTGGCTCGACACATCGTCATCAGCGTCCATTTTCGTGACGTACTTCCGGAAAAAGTACAGCTCGGACTCAATTATCTTGATCGAATTGTGCATGTACACCGTGTCGTCATTTCCGTTTTTGCGTATCGGGTATTCAATATCGTAGTGCAAATTATAGTAACACCTGGGCCGTTTGCGTTTAAACGGTCAAACCGATCGGACCACTGTTGTTCGTTTATTAAATAAGGTAGGACCTAGTTATCTGATGCTGCTTTCAGGCGAGCCTTGAGAAAGCCTTGCAAGTCTTGCATACACATTTGTAGGTCCGCCAGGATTTATACCCGGAATTGTTACATTTATAAACGGTCAAACCGGTTGTTCCGCATAAACGAACAGGCCCCTGGTAAACAATAGTAC